>NW_027444759.1:0-17757 GCF_048569485.1 Anomaloglossus baeobatrachus | reverse complement strand
TACTGCTAAGGAGCTACAATGCCTGCAGGTGGAGGATGTGTAGTGACACTGAAATAACAGTCGTCTGATATACACTGAGTAGCAATGGGGGACAATGCTGGGAATGATAGGAGCAAAGATTATCCAGAAACATATTGTAACCACATGTTAGAACGAAATCAAAATGTCAGCGGAGGAGCTGGGCAAAGTTGCCCATGTGGGGAACATAATTACCTGAGTCCGGTGGTGAAGAAAGGCGCGACGTACGTTTCGTGGTTAGCAGCACGTTGCTTACCGCTTCATCATGGGGGGGAAGAGTAGTAGGTGATGCACGTGTCCGGTTGTGCAACTCCTAAATACCTCCGCGGTAAGTGAAACCCCGAATAGGATTCACAGTTCCTGGAGGCAGTCGGCGCATGCGTGGGCCAGCCACAACGCCCCCCTTTGCGCAACCCCGGCAGTCAAGCAGTCAGGCGCATGCGCAGGGGTCCGAGCATTAAATGCCCGAGCCACTGCGCACGCGCGGACTCCATAGAGACGCCGGAGCGCGGCCAGGGGATGGAGAGAAGTGTCCATTTAATATGCCCGCCCTACACTACTTCCGCCGGCGTCATCCTCTGTAGTGACGCATGCGCAGTTGCTTGCCACAACACCGCGGGCGGGAAAAGCCGTCAGACAGACACGGCGCATGCGCAGGAACAGAGACTCGTCATTCTGTTCCCACGTACGTGCCGCCGCCACATAGACAGCAATCCGCCAGCGGTGAGGCAGAGACCAACAGCGCATGTGTGCAAGAGGTGATTTTCACAGTGAATATAGATAATATCAGACAGGTGTTGCCATTCCATATATCATATCATAAGTTAGAACAACAATACAGTAGTGTTAATGTAGCACCCCACTGGGCCTTAAGCGGGCGTCACCCAAGCGATCGTACCCGCCCCCGTCATTTGTGCATCACGGGCAAATCGCTGCCTGTGTCACACAAAGTCGTTAAACCGCCGTCACACGTACTTACCTGCTGAGCGACCTCGCTGTGGGCGGCGAACATAGTCTTCCTGAAGGGGGAGGGACGTTCGGCATCACAGCGTCACACAGCCGCCGGCCAATAGAAGCGGAGGGGCAAAGTTGAGCGGGACGAAAACATCCCGCCCACCTCCTTCCTTCCGCATAGCCGGCGGGTGCCGCGGGACGCAGGTAAGCTGTGTTCATCGTTCCCGGGGTGTCACACACTGCGATGTGTGCTGCCCCGGGTACTATGAACAACCGGCGCAAAGAAAAATAAACGATTTTTTAAACATAAGAGACGAGTACACGACTCATGATTCAGCGTCGCTCGGAGGTGTCACAAGAAAAGACGTCGCAAACTATGCCGGATGTGCGCATATACACATACATATACATATATATATTGTGAGACTGTGACCGGGGTTATCTATGACGGCCGGTATGTCTCGCCCCGGTTGTGCTCACTCCATGATAGAAAGTAAATCCACTCTAGAGTTAATGCTGTTTCCCTACAGGCTGAAGGAAGGGTTAAATGGAAAGAGGAATGAGGGCAGGTGTGCCGGGTGTGGGGGAGTGAACAGAACTCCCTGAGTTATCTGCTGGAGAGGCACATGTATATTGTGGTGGACTTTTGTTTGGACATTAAACCGTGTGCTGTGAACCTTAATGCCTGGATCCCGTGTCTTCTGCTGCGCAGCTGACCGCGCTACCTCACATATGGTGGAGAATCGGCGGGCATGCCAGCCCGGTGAGGTGTAGCTTCCATTTCTGGGGACCCGGTAGCACATGTCCTGGATTCGAGCGGCTATACTACAGCCCAAACCCGGTGACGCCATGGAGGACATACTAAAGCAGCTGGCTCAGGCTAATGCACAGCAACAACAGGCTAATGCACAGCAGCAACAGACCAATGCACACCTGCTCCGGGCGTTGGAACGTCAGCAGCAATCCTTGCAAGGGCAGGACACAAGGCACCAAGAACAGCTGGTTCAGGCCAATGCACGTCAGCAGCAAGCCTTGCAGTTGCAGGAACAAAGACATCAAGAACAGATGGTTCTCCTGGCCAAGTCGATCCGGGCCGGACCGGCAGCAACAACCCCGGGACCGGGTGACGACGGCAGCGTCCGGAAAGCGGTGAGACAAGCGTTGCAAAAGATGACCCCGGGGGATGATGTGGAAGCGTTCCTGGCGGTGTTTGAGCGGGTGGCCGAGCGGCAAAAGCTGCCGACCCCCCAGTGGGCTGAGGTATTGTCACCCTATCTGACGGGGGAACCCCAAAAAGCGTACCTGGACCTCTGTACCGAGGACGCCATTGACTATGTGACCCTGAAAGCCGAAATACTGGCTCGGTTGGGGGTGAATACCTATGTACGGGCTCAGCGGGTAAATCAGTGGTTCTATGAGGAAGCCAAACCCGTACGCTCCCAGGCCTATGACTTGTTGCATCTTGTAAAAAAGTGGTTGCAGCCTGACACTCTGAGCCCGGCGCAAATGGTGGAAAGGGTAGTAGTGGATCGTTTTGTGCGCACTTTACCCGTCACCGTTCAACGGTGGGTAGGACAGGGTGACCCGAGTACCCTCGACCAATTAGTGTCCCTGGTAGAGTGGCATGTGGCTACGCAGGACTTGATACGGGACACTGAGACTTTGCGTACCGCCCGTCGGTCCGGCCCCTCCAAGCCTAGGGCCAAGGACCCACCGCCGACACCGGTGCAGGAGTCCGCTACTGTCCCGTCGGAGGCCACGCCCGCCGTCCCTGAGGTCCGGAAGATCCAGTACCCTAAACGACAACTCGTCAAGGGGGTTTCCTTCCCTATTAGATGTTGGCGGTGCCAGCGGGTGGGACATATGGAAGCCCAGTGTCCACTCACCACGAAGCCCATGGACTGTGGGGTCACCCGGCGGGGTTCAATGTATGCTCAGGTGGTGTGTACCGCTGACCTGGTCCCCCCAGAGACTGAGCCCCACTTGTGCCAAATACAGGTGAATGGATGTCCGGTTACAGGCTTGTTGGATTCCGGAAGCTTAGTGACCCTTGTGCGATCAACCCTAAGGGCTAAAGTAAAGGCCACAGGACGTACCGTGGGGGTGGTTTGCATACATGGGGACCGCCGAGACTATCCCACGGGGACTGTCACCATCACAGCACCTTGCGGTCAGGTGCAACATGAGGTGGGACTTATTGACACTCTTCCCTATGACGTGATCCTAGGAAGGGATCTGCCCTATTTTTGGACTTTATGGAAGGGACCTCCTAAGTCCCCTCCGATATTGGTCAGTCCGGGACCTGAGCCCTACAATCCTGAATCCGGGACGCCTGCCGTAGGGGTCCCCATGATAGGGACAGAGTGTGAACCCGATAGGTCGCCCCTAGAGGTATTGGCAGGAGAGGCTGAGACGGTCGAGCCCATCCCGGAGTTGGAGGCATCCCCGGATACGTTTGGGACAGCCCAACTCCAGGACCCTACATTAATACATGCCCGGAATCGGGTGATAGTAATTGACGGGGTGGCACAGCCGCCCGGTGCCCAGGTAAGGTACCCCCATTTCGCTCTTAAGCAGGATTTACTCTACCGGGTAGATGAAATACGGGGCGTGGGGGTAGAGCAGTTGGTGGTGCCCCAGCCGTATCGCCGACGGGTCCTAGACTTGGCTCATAAACACCTGATGAGTGGCCACTTAGGGGTCAAGAAAACGCAGGAGCGAATATTGCAAAGGTTCTATTGGCCCGGGGTTTTTGGGGAGGTAAAACGGTTCTGCGAAACCTGCCCGGAGTGTCAGCTTACCGCACCCCTGGTCCACTTTCGCAGTCCGTTGGTGCCGTTACCCATTATAGAGGTCCCTTTTGAACGGATAGGGATGGATCTGGTGGGGCCCCTCGTAAAGTCTGCTCGAGGGCACCAACACATCCTAGTGATCGTAGACTATGCCACCCGGTATCCAGAGGCGATACCTCTCAGACATACTGCGGCGAAGCTTATAGCTCGGGAGTTGTTTGCTGTGTTCTGCCGGGTGGGGTTGCCCAAGGAGATCCTTACGGATCAGGGGACCCCATTCATGTCTAAAGTGACCAAAGAACTATGCCGGCTACTCCAGATCAAGCAGTTGCGTACGTCTGTGTATCATCCTCAGACGGATGGGTTAGTAGAACGATTCAATAAAACCCTGAAAACCATGCTAAAAAGGGTGATCTCCAGAGACGGAAAAGACTGGGATATGATGCTTCCCTATTTGATGTTTGCCATACGAGAGGTGCCACAGGCATCCACGGGGTTTTCGCCTTTTGAATTGTTATACGGGTGACATCCCCGGGGATTGTTGGACCTGGCAAAGGAAACATGGGAGCAAGAGCCCACCCCCCATAAAAGTGTGATTGAACACATTTTGGGTATGCAGAACCGCATAAGCGCGGTCATGCCAATTGTGAAGGAGCATTTACAGGAGGCTCAGGCCGCGCAAAGCGGCCGCTACAATAGACAAGCCACCGTGCGGACCTTTAAACCCGGGGATCGGGTGTTGGTATTAATCCCCACGGCGGAGAGTAAATTCCTGGCTCAGTGGCAAGGCCCCTACGAGATAAAGGAAAGAGTCGGGGTGGTTAACTATAAAGTATTGCAGCCCGGTAGGCAGAAACCTGAACAAATATACCATGTCAACCTATTAAAACCTTGGCAGGAACGGGAAAGCCTGATGGCTGTTTTTTCCCCATCTCCCTCCTCTTCGGGTCGTTCACCTCCGGCTCCAGCGACCTCCGGAGAGGACGAACCGGAAGTAAGGATTGGAGAAGCCCTCACCAAGACTCAGAGGCGAGAGGCCAGACGGTTGGTTCAGCAGAACCCCGATGTCTTCTCCGAGCTGCCCGGTAGGACCAGTCTGATACGACATGATATTGTTACCGAGCCCAACCTGAAGGTACGCCTGAAGTCATACCGGGTACCGGAGGCTCGACGACAAGCCATATCGGAGGAAGTAAAGACAATGTTACACCTGGGGGTCATCGAAAAATCCCGGAGTGAATGGGCTAGTCCGATTGTCCTAATACCAAAACCCGATGGCTCCTTAAGGTTCTGCAATGACTTTAGGAGATTGAACGAAATATCCAAGTTCGATCTCTACCCCATGCCCAGGGTGGATGAGCTGATTGATAGGCTGGGACAGGCGCGGTATTTTACCACGCTCGACCTGACCAAGGGGTACTGGCAGGTGCCACTGACGGAGTCCGCCAAGGAGAAAACCGCTTTTGTTACACCGGAGGGTCTCTTCCACTATGTTGTCTTGCCTTTTGGGTTACATGGCGCTCCGGCCACGTTCCAGAGGTTGATGGACTTAGTGCTGGAACCCCACCAGGCGTATGCATCAGCGTACCTTGATGACATCATTATTTACAGCTCCGATTGGCAGACCCACTTGGAACAGGTACAAGCGGTGGTGGACGCGCTTCGAACAGCCGGATTGACAGCCAATCCCAAGAAATGTGCGTTGGGACTCACGGAGGCCCGCTACTTGGGCTACGTGATAGGCCAAGGAGTGATTAAGCCCCAAATTAACAAGGTTGAGGCGATCCAGAAGTGGCCTAGACCCCTGACCACGAAGCAGGTTAGGGCCTTCCTGGGTATCGTGGGGTACTACAGGAGGTTTGTAAAGGATTTTGCGGGACTATCAGCCCCCTTGACGGACCTTCTCAAAGGCAAGAAGTCCGTCATGGTGCGCTGGACTCCGCAGGCCGAAGACTCCTTCCGGGCCCTGAAGGGGGTCCTGTGCGGACAGCCCGTTCTCGTACACCCTGATTTCCGGAAGGAGTTCATAGTACAGACTGACGCCTCAGAGGTCGGCCTGGGGGCAGTATTGTCTCAGGTGGTTCAGGGGGAGGAACACCCCGTCACCTTCTTAAGTAGGAAGCTCACCCCTCCTGAGCGGAATTATAGCGTAGTGGAGAAGGAGTGCCTGGCGATCAAGTGGGCCTTGGAGTCCCTACGCTATTACCTGCTGGGACGGCAGTTTCGCTTGGTGACGGATCACTCTCCACTGGTCTGGATGAGGTCCGCCAAGGAACGAAATGCCCGGGTTACCCGGTGGTTCCTTTCTCTGCAGAACTTCCGGTTTACGGTTGAACATAGGGCCGGTGGGTTGCAGGGCAACGCCGATGCCTTGTCCCGCGGCCCGTGTTTGATGGCGGGAGTTCAACCCCGCACGCTTGAACTGAGGGGGGGGGTATGTGAGACTGTGACCGGGGTTATCTATGACGGCCGGTATGTCTCGCCCCGGTTGTGCTCACTCCATGATAGAAAGTAAATCCACTCTAGGGTTAATGCTGTTTCCCTACAGGCTGAAGGAAGGGTTAAATGGAAAGAGGAATGAGGGCAGGTGTGCCGGGTGTGGGGGAGTGAACAGAACTCCCTGAGTTATCTGCTGGAGAGGCACATGTATATTGTGGTGGACTTTTGTTTGGACATTAAACCGTGTGCTGTGAACCTTAATGCCTGGATCCCGTGTCTTCTGCTGCGCAGCTGACCGCGCTACCTCACAATATATATATATATATATATATATATATATATATATATATACATACACACACACACCACCAGACTTACCAGACTTGTCGTGAACGACTTCAGGAAGATCTCCACAAGAAGGAAGTCGGATAACCTTACTTATAGACAACGGCAAGCTCTGGAAGAATTAAAATCATATAAAGTTGTCGTCATCAAGGCGACGGACAAGGTGGGCTACATGGTGATCTGGGCTATTGAAAAATATGAGGAAGAGGCCTTGAAACAGCTGAGGGACAGGGACACTTATACTAAGCTTTCACATAGTCCTTTGTCTACTTTCACCAAAGAGCTGGCACAAATACTGGAGGCGGCGCTTGAGAAAGGTATTATTACCAAAAAGATGATGGAGGGCCTCCTTAATACATTCTTAAAACTACCTACAGTATATTTTCTACCCAAAATCCACAAAGATGGTGTCAATTCTCCGGGGCATCCGATTGTGTCTGGCATAGAGGGGTTATGAGAACCAATTTGTAAATTAATTAATCATTATTTAAAACCTATTGTTGAGACACTGCCCTCTTTTATCAAGGACACCACGGACGTCCTGAAAAGGATTGATGGCATTTTTGTGGAGGAGGATGTCCTCATAGTCACAGCAGATATCGAGAGTTTATACGCCAGTATTGGACATGAGGATGGTCTGGCACCGGTCCGCTTTTTTCTCGGAATGGACAGTCGGTGTGGCAGGATGGGGGATTTAATTCCTGAGTTGCTCCACTTTGCCCTTACTCAAAATTGATCTTTGAACAGAAATAAATTATCTTTAGAGGCGGGGCGCTGCGATAGGCGCAACCTGTGCGCCTTCGTACGCCAACCTCTTCCTGGGTTTCTTGGAGAGGTTGGTATTTGGTGACGGGGGCTCCAGGGCTAGCGCCCATGTGCAGTGCTGGCTAAGATATAGTGATGACGTTTTAATTTTTTGGCAGGGCACTATGGAGCAACTTGAGTCTTTTATTGGGCAGCTTAACTGTAATGACCTTAATATCAAGCTCACTTACAAGCATAGCAGCAGTTGCATTGACTTTTTAGATATCAGGATTGAGGTGGGCATGGATCGCCTTATTCAAACTGATGTTTTCCTTAAGGACACCTCTGGCAACGCTCTACTGCATCCATCATCTGCTCATACTCCCTCTACTATCCGACCCATAAAGACTGAACAATTTCTGAGGATGAAGCGGATTTGCTCGTCAGACCAAAAGTTTGAGGCTCAATCTCGTGATCTCAGACGTCGCTTCCATGATCTTGGCTACAGCACTAGAGACATTAAAAGGGGCTATGTGAGAGCTAAGAGGACACCTAGACCTCAGCTCCTCTCTTATACCTCCAAAAAGGAACCCCTGGAGCCTGAACTTAGGTTCATCGGGACATTTAATCATGAGTGGGGTGCCATGAGGGACGTCTTGAAGAACCATTGGCCTATATTATTATCTGATCCTATTTTGTCAGGCGTTCTGACTAACACCCCACTCATGATGGCACAACGTTCCTGGAACCTGAAAGACATTCTGGTGAACAGTCACTACGTCCCTCCTGTCCAGAATCCATTTAATACTGGTGCCCCTTTGACAGGTTATTACAAATGCGGACATTGTTTAGCCTGTAAAAATATAATCCGGACCAAGACCTTCTCTTCTTCGGATGGAATGAGACGCTTTGGAATAAGGAGGTATATCACGTGTGGTACTAGACATGTGGTATATTATGCCACGTGTCCATGCTTCTTGATCTATATCTCTGTTGGGCTCACTTCCCGTGCATGATATCGAGGTAGCTAGGTCTGCAGAAGATAACACCTTTTTAAAGACCATTCCTCAACATTTCAAGCGTCTCATTCCTGCGATTCCACTAAATTGGAGATAAGGGGCATCGATGTGATAAGTGGTGGATCCAGAGGCGGTGACCTCAAGAAGAAGTTGGCTCAATGCGAGGCCCGATGGATCCTACGATACATTGGTCCCTAGGGACTGAAAGAAACTATTAGTTTTGTACCGTTTTTGTGAGAGCTGCCTATCATCACCAATATTCCATTTTTTATATATATATATATATATATATATATATATATATTATATATATATAAAGTAAAAATAACATTAAAAACGATAGAGAGATATATATATATATATATATCTCTATCTATCATTTTTGATGTAAATTTAACTTTCCCTCTTTGTGTTTCTCCTCGTTGACATATGCGTATTCTTGCTGACTGCACTAAAATTGATATATCTTCTTTGTACCCCTGTTTCATCATATTTAGACTTGGATTGTATACTATTCCTTCTGCCACAGACTCTGTGTTCTGGAAATAATCCACTGGATGACCCCATTATTTATATCAAGATGAAAAAATATCCATCTTATGCTCGCGTTTTTGTTGAGTGATAATGAATTATTTCTGTATACATCTTGCTGTATTTCTTAAAATATATATTGAGTGGTATGTTTCCATTAGACTGCAAGTTAACACTATTGTTGTTCCACGTATGATATATGATATACGGAATGGCAACACCTGTCTATTTGATGTTATTATCTATATTCTCTGTGAATATCATCTCTTGCACACATGCGCTGTTGGTCCCCGCTTCACTGCTGGTGGATTGCCATCTATGTTGCGACAGCGCGTGCACAGAATGACGCGTATCTGTTCCTGCGCATGCGCCGTGTCTGTCTGACGGCTTCTACCACCCGCGGTGTTGTGGCAAGCAACTGCGCATGCATCACTACAGAGAATGACGCAGGCGGAAGTAGTGTAGGGCGGGCATATTAAATGGACGCTTTCTATGAGGAGGACACATGTTCTCTCCCTCCCTGATGGAGCTGCAAACGGGACGCGCTGGTCTCCCAATGGCGAAACATGTGTTGACGGGCTGGGAGGAAGCTTCTGCTCTGGGACGGGGCTTTTTGGGTCTTTTCTGCTGGCATCTGAACTTTATGGTGGGTACATGTTCTCATCTGTACTAACAATGTTCTACTTTGTGTGTTATTTATGCACTTGGCACGTTTGAGACAGACTAGGAAATGGGATATAGGCAGCCCATTGTCTGCGTTTTGGAGACATGTTGATTTATATGCACTAGCCACTTTAATGTAAGATCTTTTCTGCCCTTTTTTTTTTTTATCTTGTCTGTATATAAGCAATTCTGATGTGACTGTACCCATTATACATTTATATGAGTTTGATCATGTGTATATCATGTATTGTATGCCCATTTCAAGTCCCTCCCTCTGTTACGTGTTTTTAAACACACAATTTTTATGTTTATTCACCAGAGCCCCTTTTTTCCCCCTTATTTTGATAAAAATATTTGCACATTGAACTCCCTTTCCTCCTGTTTTTCATGCATTGATATGGAGTTTGTGCGTGCGGTAATGTGACCTTGGGGTGGCACTGTAACTGCAATTATGGTCATAAAGGTTATATGGTTAATTGGACGAATTTGATAATATTATTACACCTATTACCTATTGGGATGGGATCTTGGAATAAACCTTTAAGTAAAAATGAAATAAATTGGCCTTAATGATAGATAAACTTTAATTCTTGGACAAACCCTTGAACTGGGTCCCTATGTCACTGGCTTCAAAAGTGACATCAGTAAAATCAATACACTGCTCCTCCTGAGACTGCGCCATACAGCTCTCCATAAGAAAAACATCCCAACCAGAAAGGGACATCCAACCAGAACTCCATACAACAGCCGCTTATATTATACCACAGAAGAGGATCAGTCATGTGACCAGGGGAACCACAAGCTTCAGCATTCTCCGAGAGCGAAAACCAGAAGACTCGTGGAGACACAACACGCGGTAACTACGAGCCAGAGGTGACACGTCACACAGCGGGAGGAGGGGGACGGCGGCTCACACCGCTACTCACACATTCGCTTGCAGTGCCGGCCGCTGCACCTCTTCTAAGAGAAAAATAACCGAAATAAAAAAAAAACCCATCAACTTCCGGTCTAAACAGCCTTACTTCCGGTGTGTTCTCGGTCCATCAGAAGTATGGTTCCCCCCTGTCTCGCAGTGAAAGTTCCGCTTTCGTGCAGAGTCCAGGAGCACAAGCCCGTACATAACGTAAGTGATTGGACGCGGTGCGCTCGGCTCTCGTCACGTGATTTTTTTTTTTGAACTCCATACAGTCCGTGGATGGCAGGACATGGTGTGTTTGTCCCTCCAGTCCAGTGTGCATTGTCCAGCCTGATTTCATATCGCACAGCAGTTACTTTAAAGGAAACTGTCAGGTGCAATATGCACCCAGAACCACGAGCAGTTCTGGGTATATATTGCTAATCCCTGCCTAACTGTCCCTGTATACACTAGGATAGATAAAGAGATCTTTAGAAAAAGTATTTCTAAAGATCTATTACCGTATGCTAATGAGCGAGGGGACTAGTCCCAAAAGGTTGTTAGTTCCCCGGCCAGTCAGCCCCATTAGCATGTTAGTGGGTCTGCTAACATGCTAATGAATGTATGGCACCAGAAGATGATCTGTCACCTCTCCTCAGTCATCGTGTCCTCTGGGGGATTTCGGCTCTTTGCGCATGACCCCGGAGTTTGGGTCATGCGCACTACTTCAGTTTGAAGCCGGGACGCGTACACACGGCTACATAGTGCGCATGACTGAAAGTCCGGGGTCATGCGCACTGAGTCGAAATCTCACAGAGGACGCGATGGCGGCGGATTGGTGAGTGAGATCATCCTCTGACGCTGCACATTCATTAGCATGTTAGCACGCCCACAGGGACATACTAACATGCTAATGAGGGGCGACTGGCCGGGGAACTAACGCCCAGGGGACTAGTCCCTGCGCTCATTAGCATATGGTAATAGATCTTTAGAAATACTTTTTCTAAAGATCTCTTTATCTATGCTAGTGTATACAGGGACGGTTAGGCAGGGATTAGCAATATACACCCAGAACTGCTCGTGATACTGCGTGCATATTGGACCTGACAGGTTCACTTTAAGGCTATGTGCCCACGTTGCGTTCTGTCCCTGTAGAAATTTCTGCAGCGATTAAACAGCACACGTGTGCTTCAAATCACTGCAGAAACACTGCATACTGAAAAGCTGATTTCATGCGCTCTGGATGCAGCCCCCACCACAGACAGAGGGGGGGCTGCATCCAAAGCGCACGAAAGAAGTGACATGTTGCTTTTTAGAACGCAGTGATTTGGCAGCATGCAAATCGCTTCATTCTAAAACGCAACGTGCGCATGGATTATCCACAATCTTCATAGATTGTGCTGGAGACGCAGGATGCATGCAGTTACGCTGCAGTGGAGAACGCAGTGTAACTGCATGCAAATACGCAACGTGGGCACAGAGCCTAAAGGGGTTTTCCTACTAACAAAGATCATTATAATCAGTAGATCTTTGAATAATAATTTCCACAATTGGATGTGTTTAAAAAAACTTGTCCCTATGCTGTGATAAATTATATATATATATATATAAATATATATAGAAATATATATATATATATATACTAGAAGGTGGCCCGATTCTACGCATCGGGTATTCTAGAATTTACAAATTGTGTAGTTCATGTATGATTTTTGTTATATATATATATAGATGTTGTTGTGTGTACTTACCAAGTGTTTGTGTAGGGCGCTGTACATGTTCTGGGTGTGGCGGGGGGTGAGAGCGGTGTTGTATGTGTGTTGCGTGTGTTGCATTGTTTGTGGAGCGCTGTGTGTCTGTAGCGTTGTGTGTGTGTGTGTTGCGCGGTTTGTGTGGGTGTGGGGTGCGTGTGTGTGTTTTGGGGGAGGTATGTTTTGTGCAATGTGTGTGTTGTGCGGTATGTGCGTATATTTATGTATGCCGCGGTGTTTGTGTGTTAGGTGTTGTGTGTGTGCGGCGTTGTCTGTGTGTGTGGGTGTCTGTGTAGGGCGGTGTTTGTGTTTCCCAGTGTGTGTGTGTTGTGCAGTGTGTGTGTGTGTGTGCGTGTGTGTGTGTTGGGGGGAGGTGTGCACCTCCCATCGTGCTCCATCCCTCATGCTGCGCACCTCCCATCGTGCTCCATCCCCCATGCTGCGCACCCTCCATCGTGCTCCATCCCCCAAGCTGCGCACCCCCCATCGTGCTCCATCCGCCATGCTGCGCACCCCCCATCGTGCTCCATCCCCCATGCTGCGCACCCCCCATCGTGCTCCATCCCCCATGCTGCGCATTCCCCATCGTGCTCCATCCCCTATGCTGCGCATTCCCCATCGTGCACCATCTCCCATGCTGCGCACTCCCAAACGTGCGCCATCCGCCATGCTGCGCACTCCCAAACGTGCTCCATCCGCCATGCTGCGCACTCCCAAACGTGCTCCATCCGCCATGCTGCGCACTCCCAAACGTGCTCCATCCCCTATGCTGCGCACTCCCCAGCGTGCTCCATCCGCCATGCTGCGCACTCCCAAACGTGCTCCATCCGCCATGCTGCGCACTCCCAAACGTGCTCCATCCGCCATGCTGCGCACTCCCAAACGTGCTCCATCCGACATGCTGCGCACTCCCAAACGTGGTCCATCCGCCATGCTGCGCATTCCCCATCGTGCTCCATCCCCTATGCTGCACATTCCCCATCGTGCTCCATCTCCCATGCTGCGCACTCCCAAACGTGCTCCATCCGCCATGCTGCGCACTCCCAAACGTGCGCCATCCGCCATGCTGCGCACTCCCAAACGTGCTCCATCCGCCATGCTGCGCACTCCCAAACGTGCTCCATCCGCCATGCTGCGCACTCCCAAACGTGCTCCATCCGCCATGCTGCGCACTCCCAAACGTGCTCCATCCCCTATGCTGCGCACTCCCCATCGTGCTCCATCCGCCATGCTGCGCACTCCCAAACGTGCTCCATCCGCTATGCTGCGCACTCCCCATCGTGCTCCATCCCCCATGCTGCGCATCCCCCATAGTGCTCCATCCCCCATGCTGCCCCCAGCATCAGCCTCTGTGCCCGCAGCATCAGCCTCTGTGCCCGCAGCATCAGCCTCTCTGCCCGCAGCATCAGCCTCTCTGCCCGCAGCATCAGCCTCTGTGCCCGCAGCATCAGCCTCTGTGCCCGCAGCATCAGCCTCTCTGCCCGCAGCATCAGCCTCTCTGCCCGCAGCATCAGCCTTTTCTGTCCCCAGCATCAGCCTTTTCTGTCCCCAGCATCAGCCTCTCTCCTCCCAGCCTACCCCAGCCTCAGCCTCCCCCAACATCAGCCTCTCTTCTCTCAGCCTCCCCCAGCATCAGCCTCCCCCAGCATCAGCCTACACCCTCCCAGCCTCCTCCAACATCAGCCTCCCTGTCCCAGCCTTCGACAGGATCAGCCTCTCTCCTCCCAGCCTCCCCCAGCATCAGCCTGCCCCAGCATCAGCCTACACCCTCCCAGCCTCCTCCAACATCAGCCTCCCTGTCCCAGCCTTCGCCAGGATCAGCCTCTCTCCTCCCAGCCTCCTCCAGCACGCCGTGCTTCTCTGCCGACACTCACAGATCCGATCGTATACACTCACACACACACACACACACCCACCCGATCGCATACACTCACACCCACCCGATCGCATACACTCACACCCACCCACCCGATCGCATACACTCACACCCACCCACCCGATCGCATACACTCACACACACCCGATCGCATACACTCACGCACACACACATTGACGATATTGCACATACGCGCTCACAGTCACAACATCCGGAGATACCACATGCTTCTGGCCATGTGATCTTCCGGCAGGTCCTGAAAGCTCACAGCACAGTATCGCGGCCGAGAAGCAAGCGATATCCCAGGATGTTGTGAGTGTGGATGCGATGTGTGTGTGAGGTGTGTGTGAGAGTGAGTGTGATCTGATGTGTGTGTACTCACCTGAGAGTCGGAGGTCCGTGTCAGTTGGGCCAGAGCGAGCGTGCATTGCGTGAGGGGGGCGGGGCCTGCAGAGAGCCGGGGCGAGAGGCCAATCCGTGTGGGGGGGCGGGGCCATGGCGAGCCCAGCGGCCAATCAGCTTTGTGTCACTGTAAGGACACAATGTCACCGGAAGGACACAATTTTGGAGCATGACAGACAGACAGACAGACAGAATAAGGCAATTATATATATAGATATATATATATAATGTCCCTGCTATGTACTGTGTAATGGCCGTCTCTGACCGTACAGGGACATTGTCTGATCATACCACAGATCCTGAACAGGGGGGGGGATGCAAAAGTTTATAGACATTACGTCACAGGATCACAGATGATTCATTCTGTGAGGTAAATAATTTTTCTGCCTGTTTTAAAAAAAATGTTCCTTTGCTGAGATAATCTTATATATGTGTCCCTGCTATGTACTGTGTAATGGCTGTGTCTGACCGTACAGGGACATGGTCTGATCATACCACAATTCCTGGGCCAGGGAGGAAGTAATAAAGTATACAAACATTATAGCATGGTATCACAAATTATTCCTTCTTTGAGGTAAAACATTTTTTTAAAAAACAGGCAGGAAAATGTTTTACCCACAGAAAGAATCAGCTGTGATCAGTGCTGTAATGTCTGTATACTGACATCCTCCTCTGCCCAGGAGATGTGGTATGATCAAACCATGTGCCTGTACGGTCAGTCACGGCCATTACACAGTATGTAGCAGGGACACATATATAAGATTATCTCCGCACAGGAACATTTTTTTTGTTTTTTTTATACACATACAATGGTGAAATGTATTATTCCAAGATCTATTGATAAAAATCAACTTCCAAATGACCTTTTGTTCATGGGAAAAGAAAACCCCTTTAAGGCCATGTGCACACATTGAGTATTTGGTGAGTTTTTTACCTCAGTATTTGTAGCCAAATCCAGGAGTGGAACAATCAGAGGAAAAGTATAATAGAAACACGGGCACCACTCCTGTATTTATCACCCACCCCTGGTTTTAGCTACAAATACTGTACTGAAGTAAAAAAAAATCACCAAAAACTCAACGTGTGTACGTGGCCTGACGCTGTGTGCCCACAATGAGTTTTCAATGTTGCAAAATTTCGGCAGCTATATGTATATTAGGCTAATTATTTTCTTTTACATACGTTCTTAACACTTGTTTAAACGCATGCGTTTTTTGACGCGTTTTTTCGACGTGGGTGCGTTTTTAGCGGCCAAAAACGCAGCATCAAAAAAACGGTGTGTGAACTTAGCCTTATGCTGTTTTTTGCCTTTTGTTGGTATGTCATAGCTTAAATAAAGCTGCTTTGTATTTGATACATCCTGGTATTTGGCTTTGACAAAACCTTATTGATTTACTTATAACTTTTTTGCCAACAAATTGCTGCAGGATCTGTTCTGACGAATGATTACTAGACATGTGAACTCAGCCAGTAACCGTTTGTGGCAGGTTTCAGCTGAATGGCTGGCGAGCTGTGTGTCGGACAACCACCGATCTCCTAAAGCGGGCTTTATACACTGCGATATCGGTCCCGATATCGCTAGTGTGGGTACCCGCCCCCATCTGTTGCGCGACACGGGCAAATCGCTGCCCGTGCCGCACAACATCGCCCAGACCCGTCACACATACTTACCTGCCCGGCGACGTCGCTGTGACCAGCGAACCGCCTCCTTTCTAAGGGGGCGGTCCGTGCGGCGTCACAGCGACGTCACTGAGCGGCCGCCCAATAGCAGCGGAGGGGCGGAGCTGAGCGGGACGTAACATCCCGCCCATTTCCTTCCTTCCGTATAGCGGCCGGGAGGCAGGTAAGGAGAGCTTCCTCATTCCTGCGGTGTCACACGGAGCGATGTGTGCTGCCGCAGGAACGAGGAACAACCTCGTTACTGCTGCAGTAACGATTTTTGAGAATGGACCCCCATGTCACCGATGAGCGATTTTGCAAGTTTTTGCAACGATGCAAAATCGCTCATCGGTGTCACACACAACGGCATCGCTAATGCGGCCGGATGTGCGTCACCAATTCCGTGACCCCAACGAGTTTGCATTAGCGATGTCGTAGCGTGTAAAGCCCCCTTTAGGCTAATTTCACACATCAGTTTTTGGCATCAGGCACAATCCGGCGTGTGCAAGATGCAACGGATCCGGCGCAGAACATGCAAAAACTGATGTGCCTGATCCCTTTTTTTTGACGGTTCCAATATACCTGATCCATCAAAAAACGGATCCGGCGCATCCGTTTTTGCATCCTTTTTGTCCGTTTTTTTTTACTGGATCCATTTTTTTCAATACATCGAAGCATGCTCAGTTTACAAAAACGGATCAGGCGGCCGCATCCGTTTTTTACCGCATTATGCCGGATCTGGCGTCTATAGGCTTCCATTGTAAAACACGCCGGATCCGGCGTGATGCGTTTTTTTTGCCGGACAAAAAAAGTTACAAGATACATTCCCTCCGGCCGCCGCTTTAGGCAATTATGACAGATCCGGCAAAAGCCGGATGCAACGCAAGGCCATCAGGCACAATCCAGCGCTAATACAAATCAATGGGGATAAAATGGATCCGGCGCCGGATCCGTTTTACCCATTTTTTTTCCGGATTGTGCCTGATGGAAAAAACTGATGTGTGAAATTAGCCTAATGCTGACCTATCCATCAGACACAGGAGGTCCGCGGCTATTTAGTCCCACTCAACGCATTTAATTTTCCTTTTAGTAAAGCTGAAAGGAAATTTCATGTTTTCTGTCTGTTTATCCCTCTGAATAAAGTTGATTGTTGACTGGAGAAGGAAAACTTCATGTTCATTTTATTGTCCAAGAATAGTGATGGGCGGACCAGGACTTTAAAAGTCTATATCCGTGCGGCTTAAAAAGTATCCGGGTGCCTGACCCGGCAACTTGGGAAATAAAAAAAAATAAAGCAATCACACTATACTTACGGAGTCTCCAGCGCGGCTGTAACTGCTTCTGGGTTGCTCAGTCTTCTTCCGGGGCTGCTCATTAGCCTCATACATATTCACTGCTTCCCCCGCCCACCGGCAGTTCTGGTGTCTGTGATTGGTTGCAGTCAGATGCGCCCCCAGCCTGTGGGGCAGTGTAGTTTTTGGCTGCTTGCAATCACAGAACCTATCTGTGGGTCACTGTAAAACTAAATAAATAAAGAAAAAAAGCACCAAATTCTGGTCCCCATAGACTTATATGGTGACCGGCGTCCAGCCAGATATCTGGGATCAATTCCGGGCTGGAACCGTTTTTTTTTTTTTTTAAAAGTCCGGCTAAACGTGCTGATCTCATA
>NW_027444758.1:0-17772 GCF_048569485.1 Anomaloglossus baeobatrachus | reverse complement strand
GTGGATTGTTGACAATCCTTTGCAATATGACTCAGGATATATAAGCCAGATCAGAATCCCAATTTGCAGACACGGTGTTTCGGGGTGCTTGCCCCTCGTCAGTGCAAAGTATGGGGGTGTCTGATCTGGCTCATGAGAAAGCTATGTGGGGACCACGGGGGAACACTATTCTCCTTAAGGAGACTTTGCAAGCCAGTCTGGCTGCCAGGTAAGGGGACTTATAGCTGCAATGCCCCTAAAATTCCACGGGGGAACACTATTCTCCTTAAGGAGACTTTGCAAGCCAGTCTGGCTGCCAGGTAAGGGGACTTATAGCTGCAATGCCCCTCTGGGAAATATTCAAATTGTCTCTCCAGTAAAGGAGACAAACTCTAGCACAGCGCCACCTATTGGAAGTAGCGATCCTAAAAGTCACAAGTGGATTTTTGACAATCCTTTGCAATATGACTCAGGATATATAAGCCAGATCAGAATCCCAATTTGCAGACACGGTGTTTCGGGGTGCTTGCCCCTCGTCAGTGCAAAGTATGGGGGTGTCTGATCTGGCTCATGAGAAAGCTATGTGGGGACCACGGGGGAACACTATTCTCCTTAAGGAGACTTTGCAAGCCAGTCTGGCTGCCAGGTAAGGGGACTTATAGCTGCAATGCCCCTAAAATTCCACGGGGGAACACTATTCTCCTTAAGGAGACTTTGCAAGCCAGTCTGGCTGCCAGGTAAGGGGACTTATAGCTGCAATGCCCCTCTGGGAAATATTCAAATTGTCTCTCCAGTAAAGGAGACAAACTCTAGCACAGCGCCACCTATTGGAAGTAGCGATCCTAAAAGTCACAAGTGGATTTTTGACAATCCTTTGCAATATGACTCAGGATATATAAGCCAGATCAGAATCCCAATTTGCAGACACGGTGTTTCGGGGTGCTTGCCCCTCGTCAGTGCAAAGTATGGGGGTGTCTGATCTGGCTCATGAGAAAGCTATGTGGGGACCACGGGGGAACACTATTCTCCTTAAGGAGACTTTGCAAGCCAGTCTGGCTGCCAGGTAAGGGGACTTATAGCTGCAATGCCCCTAAAATTCCACGGGGGAACACTATTCTCCTTAAGGAGACTTTGCAAGCCAGTCTGGCTGCCAGGTAAGGGGACTTATAGCTGCAATGCCCCTCTGGGAAATATTCAAATTGTCTCTCCAGTAAAGGAGACAAACTCTAGCACAGCGCCACCTATTGGAAGTAGCGATCCTAAAAGTCACAAGTGGATTTTTGACAATCCTTTGCAATATGACTCAGGATATATAAGCCAGATCAGAATCCCAATTTGCAGACACGGTGTTTCGGGGTGCTTGCCCCTCGTCAGTGCAAAGTATGGGGGTGTCTGATCTGGCTCATGAGAAAGCTATGTGGGGACCACGGGGGAACACTATTCTCCTTAAGGAGACTTTGCAAGCCAGTCTGGCTGCCAGGTAAGGGGACTTATAGCTGCAATGCCCCTAAAATTCCACGGGGGAACACTATTCTCCTTAAGGAGACTTTGCAAGCCAGTCTGGCTGCCAGGTAAGGGGACTTATAGCTGCAATGCCCCTCTGGGAAATATTCAAATTGTCTCTCCAGTAAAGGAGACAAACTCTAGCACAGCGCCACCTATTGGAAGTAGCGATCCTAAAAGTCACAAGTGGATTTTTGACAATCCTTTGCAATATGACTCAGGATATATAAGCCAGATCAGAATCCCAATTTGCAGACACGGTGTTTCGGGGTGCTTGCCCCTCGTCAGTGCAAAGTATGGGGGTGTCTGATCTGGCTCATGAGAAAGCTATGTGGGGACCACGGGGGAACACTATTCTCCTTAAGGAGACTTTGCAAGCCAGTCTGGCTGCCAGGTAAGGGGACTTATAGCTGCAATGCCCCTAAAATTCCACGGGGGAACACTATTCTCCTTAAGGAGACTTTGCAAGCCAGTCTGGCTGCCAGGTAAGGGGACTTATAGCTGCAATGCCCCTCTGGGAAATATTCAAATTGTCTCTCCAGTAAAGGAGACAAACTCTAGCACAGCGCCACCTATTGGAAGTAGCGATCCTAAAAGTCACAAGTGGATTTTTGACAATCCTTTGCAATATGACTCAGGATATATAAGCCAGATCAGAATCCCAATTTGCAGACACGGTGTTTCGGGGTGCTTGCCCCTCGTCAGTGCAAAGTATGGGGGTGTCTGATCTGGCTCATGAGAAAGCTATGTGGGGACCACGGGGGAACACTATTCTCCTTAAGGAGACTTTGCAAGCCAGTCTGGCTGCCAGGTAAGGGGACTTATAGCTGCAATGCCCCTAAAATTCCACGGGGGAACACTATTCTCCTTAAGGAGACTTTGCAAGCCAGTCTGGCTGCCAGGTAAGGGGACTTATAGCTGCAATGCCCCTCTGGGAAATATTCAAATTGTCTCTCCAGTAAAGGAGACAAACTCTAGCACAGCGCCACCTATTGGAAGTAGCGATCCTAAAAGTCACAAGTGGATTTTTGACAATCCTTTGCAATATGACTCAGGATATATAAGCCAGATCAGAATCCCAATTTGCAGACACGGTGTTTCGGGGTGCTTGCCCCTCGTCAGTGCAAAGTATGGGGGTGTCTGATCTGGCTCATGAGAAAGCTATGTGGGGACCACGGGGGAACACTATTCTCCTTAAGGAGACTTTGCAAGCCAGTCTGGCTGCCAGGTAAGGGGACTTATAGCTGCAATGCCCCTAAAATTCCACGGGGGAACACTATTCTCCTTAAGGAGACTTTGCAAGCCAGTCTGGCTGCCAGGTAAGGGGACTTATAGCTGCAATGCCCCTCTGGGAAATATTCAAATTGTCTCTCCAGTAAAGGAGACAAACTCTAGCACAGCGCCACCTATTGGAAGTAGCGATCCTAAAAGTCACAAGTGGATTTTTGACAATCCTTTGCAATATGACTCAGGATATATAAGCCAGATCAGAATCCCAATTTGCAGACACGGTGTTTCGGGGTGCTTGCCCCTCGTCAGTGCAAAGTATGGGGGTGTCTGATCTGGCTCATGAGAAAGCTATGTGGGGACCACGGGGGAACACTATTCTCCTTAAGGAGACTTTGCAAGCCAGTCTGGCTGCCAGGTAAGGGGACTTATAGCTGCAATGCCCCTAAAATTCCACGGGGGAACACTATTCTCCTTAAGGAGACTTTGCAAGCCAGTCTGGCTGCCAGGTAAGGGGACTTATAGCTGCAATGCCCCTCTGGGAAATATTCAAATTGTCTCTCCAGTAAAGGAGACAAACTCTAGCACAGCGCCACCTATTGGAAGTAGCGATCCTAAAAGTCACAAGTGGATTTTTGACAATCCTTTGCAATATGACTCAGGATATATAAGCCAGATCAGAATCCCAATTTGCAGACACGGTGTTTCGGGGTGCTTGCCCCTCGTCAGTGCAAAGTATGGGGGTGTCTGATCTGGCTCATGAGAAAGCTATGTGGGGACCACGGGGGAACACTATTCTCCTTAAGGAGACTTTGCAAGCCAGTCTGGCTGCCAGGTAAGGGGACTTATAGCTGCAATGCCCCTAAAATTCCACGGGGGAACACTATTCTCCTTAAGGAGACTTTGCAAGCCAGTCTGGCTGCCAGGTAAGGGGACTTATAGCTGCAATGCCCCTCTGGGAAATATTCAAATTGTCTCTCCAGTAAAGGAGACAAACTCTAGCACAGCGCCACCTATTGGAAGTAGCGATCCTAAAAGTCACAAGTGGATTTTTGACAATCCTTTGCAATATGACTCAGGATATATAAGCCAGATCAGAATCCCAATTTGCAGACACGGTGTTTCGGGGTGCTTGCCCCTCGTCAGTGCAAAGTATGGGGGTGTCTGATCTGGCTCATGAGAAAGCTATGTGGGGACCACGGGGGAACACTATTCTCCTTAAGGAGACTTTGCAAGCCAGTCTGGCTGCCAGGTAAGGGGACTTATAGCTGCAATGCCCCTAAAATTCCACGGGGGAACACTATTCTCCTTAAGGAGACTTTGCAAGCCAGTCTGGCTGCCAGGTAAGGGGACTTATAGCTGCAATGCCCCTCTGGGAAATATTCAAATTGTCTCTCCAGTAAAGGAGACAAACTCTAGCACAGCGCCACCTATTGGAAGTAGCGATCCTAAAAGTCACAAGTGGATTTTTGACAATCCTTTGCAATATGACTCAGGATATATAAGCCAGATCAGAATCCCAATTTGCAGACACGGTGTTTCGGGGTGCTTGCCCCTCGTCAGTGCAAAGTATGGGGGTGTCTGATCTGGCTCATGAGAAAGCTATGTGGGGACCACGGGGGAACACTATTCTCCTTAAGGAGACTTTGCAAGCCAGTCTGGCTGCCAGGTAAGGGGACTTATAGCTGCAATGCCCCTAAAATTCCACGGGGGAACACTATTCTCCTTAAGGAGACTTTGCAAGCCAGTCTGGCTGCCAGGTAAGGGGACTTATAGCTGCAATGCCCCTCTGGGAAATATTCAAATTGTCTCTCCAGTAAAGGAGACAAACTCTAGCACAGCGCCACCTATTGGAAGTAGCGATCCTAAAAGTCACAAGTGGATTTTTGACAATCCTTTGCAATATGACTCAGGATATATAAGCCAGATCAGAATCCCAATTTGCAGACACGGTGTTTCGGGGTGCTTGCCCCTCGTCAGTGCAAAGTATGGGGGTGTCTGATCTGGCTCATGAGAAAGCTATGTGGGGACCACGGGGGAACACTATTCTCCTTAAGGAGACTTTGCAAGCCAGTCTGGCTGCCAGGTAAGGGGACTTATAGCTGCAATGCCCCTAAAATTCCACGGGGGAACACTATTCTCCTTAAGGAGACTTTGCAAGCCAGTCTGGCTGCCAGGTAAGGGGACTTATAGCTGCAATGCCCCTCTGGGAAATATTCAAATTGTCTCTCCAGTAAAGGAGACAAACTCTAGCACAGCGCCACCTATTGGAAGTAGCGATCCTAAAAGTCACAAGTGGATTTTTGACAATCCTTTGCAATATGACTCAGGATATATAAGCCAGATCAGAATCCCAATTTGCAGACACGGTGTTTCGGGGTGCTTGCCCCTCGTCAGTGCAAAGTATGGGGGTGTCTGATCTGGCTCATGAGAAAGCTATGTGGGGACCACGGGGGAACACTATTCTCCTTAAGGAGACTTTGCAAGCCAGTCTGGCTGCCAGGTAAGGGGACTTATAGCTGCAATGCCCCTAAAATTCCACGGGGGAACACTATTCTCCTTAAGGAGACTTTGCAAGCCAGTCTGGCTGCCAGGTAAGGGGACTTATAGCTGCAATGCCCCTCTGGGAAATATTCAAATTGTCTCTCCAGTAAAGGAGACAAACTCTAGCACAGCGCCACCTATTGGAAGTAGCGATCCTAAAAGTCACAAGTGGATTTTTGACAATCCTTTGCAATATGACTCAGGATATATAAGCCAGATCAGAATCCCAATTTGCAGACACGGTGTTTCGGGGTGCTTGCCCCTCGTCAGTGCAAAGTATGGGGGTGTCTGATCTGGCTCATGAGAAAGCTATGTGGGGACCACGGGGGAACACTATTCTCCTTAAGGAGACTTTGCAAGCCAGTCTGGCTGCCAGGTAAGGGGACTTATAGCTGCAATGCCCCTAAAATTCCACGGGGGAACACTATTCTCCTTAAGGAGACTTTGCAAGCCAGTCTGGCTGCCAGGTAAGGGGACTTATAGCTGCAATGCCCCTCTGGGAAATATTCAAATTGTCTCTCCAGTAAAGGAGACAAACTCTAGCACAGCGCCACCTATTGGAAGTAGCGATCCTAAAAGTCACAAGTGGATTTTTGACAATCCTTTGCAATATGACTCAGGATATATAAGCCAGATCAGAATCCCAATTTGCAGACACGGTGTTTCGGGGTGCTTGCCCCTCGTCAGTGCAAAGTATGGGGGTGTCTGATCTGGCTCATGAGAAAGCTATGTGGGGAACACGGGGGAACACTATTCTCCTTAAGGAGACTTTGCAAGCCAGTCTGGCTGCCAGGTAAGGGGACTTATAGCTGCAATGCCCCTAAAATTCCACGGGGGAACACTATTCTCCTTAAGGAGACTTTGCAAGCCAGTCTGGCTGCCAGGTAAGGGGACTTATAGCTGCAATGCCCCTCTGGGAAATATTCAAATTGTCTCTCCAGTAAAGGAGACAAACTCTAGCACAGCGCCACCTATTGGAAGTAGCGATCCTAAAAGTCACAAGTGGATTTTTGACAATCCTTTGCAATATGACTCAGGATATATAAGCCAGATCAGAATCCCAATTTGCAGACACGGTGTTTCGGGGTGCTTGCCCCTCGTCAGTGCAAAGTATGGGGGTGTCTGATCTGGCTCATGAGAAAGCTATGTGGGGACCACGGGGGAACACTATTCTCCTTAAGGAGACTTTGCAAGCCAGTCTGGCTGCCAGGTAAGGGGACTTATAGCTGCAATGCCCCTAAAATTCCACGGGGGAACACTATTCTCCTTAAGGAGACTTTGCAAGCCAGTCTGGCTGCCAGGTAAGGGGACTTATAGCTGCAATGCCCCTCTGGGAAATATTCAAATTGTCTCTCCAGTAAAGGAGACAAACTCTAGCACAGCGCCACCTATTGGAAGTAGCGATCCTAAAAGTCACAAGTGGATTTTTGACAATCCTTTGCAATATGACTCAGGATATATAAGCCAGATCAGAATCCCAATTTGCAGACACGGTGTTTCGGGGTGCTTGCCCCTCGTCAGTGCAAAGTATGGGGGTGTCTGATCTGGCTCATGAGAAAGCTATGTGGGGACCACGGGGGAACACTATTCTCCTTAAGGAGACTTTGCAAGCCAGTCTGGCTGCCAGGTAAGGGGACTTATAGCTGCAATGCCCCTAAAATTCCACGGGGGAACACTATTCTCCTTAAGGAGACTTTGCAAGCCAGTCTGGCTGCCAGGTAAGGGGACTTATAGCTGCAATGCCCCTCTGGGAAATATTCAAATTGTCTCTCCAGTAAAGGAGACAAACTCTAGCACAGCGCCACCTATTGGAAGTAGCGATCCTAAAAGTCACAAGTGGATTTTTGACAATCCTTTGCAATATGACTCAGGATATATAAGCCAGATCAGAATCCCAATTTGCAGACACGGTGTTTCGGGGTGCTTGCCCCTCGTCAGTGCAAAGTATGGGGGTGTCTGATCTGGCTCATGAGAAAGCTATGTGGGGACCACGGGGGAACACTATTCTCCTTAAGGAGACTTTGCAAGCCAGTCTGGCTGCCAGGTAAGGGGACTTATAGCTGCAATGCCCCTAAAATTCCACGGGGGAACACTATTCTCCTTAAGGAGACTTTGCAAGCCAGTCTGGCTGCCAGGTAAGGGGACTTATAGCTGCAATGCCCCTCTGGGAAATATTCAAATTGTCTCTCCAGTAAAGGAGACAAACTCTAGCACAGCGCCACCTATTGGAAGTAGCGATCCTAAAAGTCACAAGTGGATTTTTGACAATCCTTTGCAATATGACTCAGGATATATAAGCCAGATCAGAATCCCAATTTGCAGACACGGTGTTTCGGGGTGCTTTCCCCTCGTCAGTGCAAAGTATGGGGGTGTCTGATCTGGCTCATGAGAAAGCTATGTGGGGACCACGGGGGAACACTATTCTCCTTAAGGAGACTTTGCAAGCCAGTCTGGCTGCCAGGTAAGGGGACTTATAGCTGCAATGCCCCTAAAATTCCACGGGGGAACACTATTCTCCTTAAGGAGACTTTGCAAGCCAGTCTGGCTGCCAGGTAAGGGGACTTATAGCTGCAATGCCCCTCTGGGAAATATTCAAATTGTCTCTCCAGTAAAGGAGACAAACTCTAGCACAGCGCCACCTATTGGAAGTAGCGATCCTAAAAGTCACAAGTGGATTTTTGACAATCCTTTGCAATATGACTCAGGATATATAAGCCAGATCAGAATCCCAATTTGCAGACACGGTGTTTCGGGGTGCTTGCCCCTCGTCAGTGCAAAGTATGGGGGTGTCTGATCTGGCTCATGAGAAAGCTATGTGGGGACCACGGGGGAACACTATTCTCCTTAAGGAGACTTTGCAAGCCAGTCTGGCTGCCAGGTAAGGGGACTTATAGCTGCAATGCCCCTAAAATTCCACGGGGGAACACTATTCTCCTTAAGGAGACTTTGCAAGCCAGTCTGGCTGCCAGGTAAGGGGACTTATAGCTGCAATGCCCCTCTGGGAAATATTCAAATTGTCTCTCCAGTAAAGGAGACAAACTCTAGCACAGCGCCACCTATTGGAAGTAGCGATCCTAAAAGTCACAAGTGGATTTTTGACAATCCTTTGCAATATGACTCAGGATATATAAGCCAGATCAGAATCCCAATTTGCAGACACGGTGTTTCGGGGTGCTTGCCCCTCGTCAGTGCAAAGTATGGGGGTGTCTGATCTGGCTCATGAGAAAGCTATGTGGGGACCACGGGGGAACACTATTCTCCTTAAGGAGACTTTGCAAGCCAGTCTGGCTGCCAGGTAAGGGGACTTATAGCTGCAATGCCCCTAAAATTCCACGGGGGAACACTATTCTCCTTAAGGAGACTTTGCAAGCCAGTCTGGCTGCCAGGTAAGGGGACTTATAGCTGCAATGCCCCTCTGGGAAATATTCAAATTGTCTCTCCAGTAAAGGAGACAAACTCTAGCACAGCGCCACCTATTGGAAGTAGCGATCCTAAAAGTCACAAGTGGATTTTTGACAATCCTTTGCAATATGACTCAGGATATATAAGCCAGATCAGAATCCCAATTTGCAGACACGGTGTTTCGGGGTGCTTGCCCCTCGTCAGTGCAAAGTATGGGGGTGTCTGATCTGGCTCATGAGAAAGCTATGTGGGGACCACGGGGGAACACTATTCTCCTTAAGGAGACTTTGCAAGCCAGTCTGGCTGCCAGGTAAGGGGACTTATAGCTGCAATGCCCCTAAAATTCCACGGGGGAACACTATTCTCCTTAAGGAGACTTTGCAAGCCAGTCTGGCTGCCAGGTAAGGGGACTTATAGCTGCAATGCCCCTCTGGGAAATATTCAAATTGTCTCTCCAGTAAAGGAGACAAACTCTAGCACAGCGCCACCTATTGGAAGTAGCGATCCTAAAAGTCACAAGTGGATTTTTGACAATCCTTTGCAATATGACTCAGGATATATAAGCCAGATCAGAATCCCAATTTGCAGACACGGTGTTTCGGGGTGCTTGCCCCTCGTCAGTGCAAAGTATGGGGGTGTCTGATCTGGCTCATGAGAAAGCTATGTGGGGACCACGGGGGAACACTATTCTCCTTAAGGAGACTTTGCAAGCCAGTCTGGCTGCCAGGTAAGGGGACTTATAGCTGCAATGCCCCTAAAATTCCACGGGGGAACACTATTCTCCTTAAGGAGACTTTGCAAGCCAGTCTGGCTGCCAGGTAAGGGGACTTATAGCTGCAATGCCCCTCTGGGAAATATTCAAATTGTCTCTCCAGTAAAGGAGACAAACTCTAGCACAGCGCCACCTATTGGAAGTAGCGATCCTAAAAGTCACAAGTGGATTTTTGACAATCCTTTGCAATATGACTCAGGATATATAAGCCAGATCAGAATCCCAATTTGCAGACACGGTGTTTCGGGGTGCTTGCCCCTCGTCAGTGCAAAGTATGGGGGTGTCTGATCTGGCTCATGAGAAAGCTATGTGGGGACCACGGGGGAACACTATTCTCCTTAAGGAGACTTTGCAAGCCAGTCTGGCTGCCAGGTAAGGGGACTTATAGCTGCAATGCCCCTAAAATTCCACGGGGGAACACTATTCTCCTTAAGGAGACTTTGCAAGCCAGTCTGGCTGCCAGGTAAGGGGACTTATAGCTGCAATGCCCCTCTGGGAAATATTCAAATTGTCTCTCCAGTAAAGGAGACAAACTCTAGCACAGCGCCACCTATTGGAAGTAGCGATCCTAAAAGTCACAAGTGGATTTTTGACAATCCTTTGCAATATGACTCAGGATATATAAGCCAGATCAGAATCCCAATTTGCAGACACGGTGTTTCGGGGTGCTTGCCCCTCGTCAGTGCAAAGTATGGGGGTGTCTGATCTGGCTCATGAGAAAGCTATGTGGGGACCACGGGGGAACACTATTCTCCTTAAGGAGACTTTGCAAGCCAGTCTGGCTGCCAGGTAAGGGGACTTATAGCTGCAATGCCCCTAAAATTCCACGGGGGAACACTATTCTCCTTAAGGAGACTTTGCAAGCCAGTCTGGCTGCCAGGTAAGGGGACTTATAGCTGCAATGCCCCTCTGGGAAATATTCAAATTGTCTCTCCAGTAAAGGAGACAAACTCTAGCACAGCGCCACCTATTGGAAGTAGCGATCCTAAAAGTCACAAGTGGATTTTTGACAATCCTTTGCAATATGACTCAGGATATATAAGCCAGATCAGAATCCCAATTTGCAGACACGGTGTTTCGGGGTGCTTGCCCCTCGTCAGTGCAAAGTATGGGGGTGTCTGATCTGGCTCATGAGAAAGCTATGTGGGGACCACGGGGGAACACTATTCTCCTTAAGGAGACTTTGCAAGCCAGTCTGGCTGCCAGGTAAGGGGACTTATAGCTGCAATGCCCCTAAAATTCCACGGGGGAACACTATTCTCCTTAAGGAGACTTTGCAAGCCAGTCTGGCTGCCAGGTAAGGGGACTTATAGCTGCAATGCCCCTCTGGGAAATATTCAAATTGTCTCTCCAGTAAAGGAGACAAACTCTAGCACAGCGCCACCTATTGGAAGTAGCGATCCTAAAAGTCACAAGTGGATTTTTGACAATCCTTTGCAATATGACTCAGGATATATAAGCCAGATCAGAATCCCAATTTGCAGACACGGTGTTTCGGGGTGCTTGCCCCTCGTCAATTACACTTATACACCTTGAGCCTGCAAGACAGCTTGAATTTCATTGGAACTGGATTGGGGCTGCTTATTCACCATCCGGACTATTCTGTGTTGCAACCTTTTATCAATTTTTCTCTGCTGTCCCCATCCAGGAAGATTTGCTACAGTGTCATGGCTTGTAAACCTCTTGATTATGTTGCGCACCATGGACAAAGGAACATCAAGATCTCTGGTGATGACCTTGTAATCTTGAGATTGTTGATATTTTTCAACAATTTTTGTTCGCAAGTCCTCAGACATTTCTCTTCTCCTTTTTCTGTTCTCCATGCTTAGTGTGCCACACACTGACACACAATGCATTGCTTGAGTCAACTTCTCTTGTTATCTAGTTTCAGGTAATATTTTCATATTGCCAACACCTGGTACTTGCCACAAAAAAGTTTGAATGAGCATCACATGGTTGAAATTAAGTTTTTACCCACAATTTTGTCAAGGTGCTAATATCTTTGTCCTGCCCATTTTTTTGTATGAAATTATGTCCAACTGCCTTCTTTCTTTTTGTGTTGTTCCAATACACACAAAGACAATAAACATGTGAATTCCAAAACGTGTAATCACAATAATTTTCTTGGAAAAATACTGAATTTTCTGGAACAATTTCAATGGTGCCAACGCTTTCAGCCATGACTGTAGAAAACCAGCAAGGTGTCATGCTTTGACTGTTGGACTTCCACCAGGCACCAGGGAACCCCCAACAAGTTCCAACACAAACAGTGTTCATCGGGGACACAGAGAAACAATAGTGGGCCCTGGTGCTATGGAGGAGAGCAGGGACACCTCCTGCACTCGCCATGTACACTAATAAGGCTTGCACTGGGAGCCCATCATATAATGAGTGAAATGCACAGTGTCTGAACTGTAACCTATAAATGACGCCAGAAACCCAGGTCAGGCGGGCTAAACAGCACTATATAGGTGCATCTCGCACGGATACACGAGACGCACAGTGTCTGAATAATGGCCTATAAATGACGTACAACACCAGGTCCAGGCAGGTCAGTTAGCACTATGAGTACATAACACATGACAGGCTCACCATTTAACCACCTGAATTCAAAAGGTCCACACACATCCTGCAAAAATGGATAAAATGTGCCATACCTCAAATAGTGAGATATTAGTTTATATTTTGGTCCAAAATATGTAAGCTCGCAATCCGTTTGTCAAGGATTCTCACACTTGCGAGTCCCTACACTGAATAAGTTAGAAAAACCACAAAGAACTATATCAAAAAAACACCAAAAAGGAGCCAAGACAAATGATATGTGCACACACAGAATGTGGTGAGCCTTCCTCATAAAGATGGCTGCAGCCAAGGTGCAAGATGCTGATGTCACAGCCACTCAGACGCGAGCCTCTACGGCCTGGGTGCAGTACTGGCCCAGGTACAGAATGGTACTGAACGGGTAATTGCATATGGAAGTCGGACGTTGCGAGAAGCTGAGCGCAATCCCGAGAATTACAGTTCCTTTCGGCTGGATTTACTGGCACTAGTATGGGCGATAACCGAAAGCAGTACCGCTCTAAGCATGAAAATCAGAATGTGGATGCCCTTTCTCGTGTTACCACCGAAGCCTCAGTGGGGGAGAGAGATGAACAGTTGGAGGAAGACGAAATTCCGGACTTCAGTAAATTCACCGCTCAAGTGGTAGAGGCTCGTATGCTGGAAATTACGTCGGGCACGACATCATGCCTGTTTGCCCAAACCAGAGAGGAATGGGTGAAAATTCAGTCATCTGACCCAGAACTGCTTCAAGTGAAAGAGTGGGTGATCCAGGAGCGCAAGCCTAGAAAGGAAATACGGGCCACACTGTCGCACGTGGCCCTCCAGATTCTCAGCCAGTGGGATAAGCTGTCGGTGCAAAAAGGGATGCTGTATCGGAAGGTGCACCTAGCTACAGAGTTGGAAGTACGGTGGCAAGTAGTGATACCCCAGAAGATGGCAGTACCACTGGCCCGAGAGGCGCATGAGAAGGGAGCCCATTTCGGACCGGACAAGACTTACCAGTGGTTGCAAAGAATAGTATACTGTCCTCAGATGCTTCGGGCAGTAGAGAAGGCCTGTAAACTCTGCCGTTCCTGCGAGTTAAGTAAGGCTCCCCCACAGCAAGCACTAGTACAGACTATTGTAACCAAAGAGCCGTTGGAAGTACTCATGATCGATTATCTGAAGATTGGCCACTCCCACCGGGGCTATCAGTTCTGCCTTGTGATGACAGATCACTTCTCCAAATTTGCGGTGGTGACGCCCACCAGAGATCAGACAGCTGAATCAGCTGCTCGAGCCATCAGTGATGACTTTATCCGGGTGTACGGCTGCCCTAAAAGAATACATTCCGACCAAGGGGCTTGCTTTCAGGGCGGTGTCATGAGAGAGCTGCAAAGGATTAACGGAATGCACTACGCCTTATCATCCACAGGGCAACGGAGCCTGCGAGAGATTTAACCGGACCCTCGTACAAATGCTACGCACGTTGGAGGATGATCGTAAGAATCACTGGCCCGGCTATCTCGCAGAACTCGTGTGGGCGTACAATAATCGTGTCCACTCCACCACTGGGTACACCCCATATGTACTAATGTTTGGAAGAGCCGGAAGAGGCATAGAAGAGCTCAACCTGGCTCCCCCTTAGATCAGTGAAGGTCAGAGCGTAGGTTCCTGGGTTGACTGTCACCGTCGGCGGCTGGAGACTATCCATCAAATTGTCACCAAGCGGTTGCAAGAAAAGACACACCCGCAGCGGAAACCTGTGTGTGAAGCCCCGTTCTTGCCAGGAGACCGAGTACTAGTTGCAGAGAAACACCCGAGACACAAGTTGAGTGAGCGCTGGAAAACAGAGCCGTACATTGTGATTAGAAGAATCTCTCCCTACGGATCAGTATACTAAGTGAGAGGTGAGTGAAGAGGCGACACCCTCATCCTGCATCGTAATATGCTGAGGCCCTGCTTTTCAGAAGACAGGACCAGACAAAGTACCTCGGAGACGGTGCCCGTGCCTGTTCCTGTTACCTTCGAAGAGGGCTCTGATGATGAAGAATGGTGGCGGGCCCCGACCAACCCAGCAGACTGGGAGAGATCCACATCCCCATCCGTTCAAGACACAGGTGCCACCCCTGCAGAGCAGGAGTCACTAATCTCCAGAGATGGGGACGGGAATACTTTACTCCCTGATACGGCGCCGACGTCTGGTGAGTTAGGTGTGGTGCCATGCCGGACTGAGCGGGCAAATGCTGGTATTCCCCCTGATCGGTACTTGGCAGATGAATTTGTGTGTTCTGTCACTGAATCCTGTTTTACATTGGCTCCCAAGCCACAGGTTGTGAAGCAGGGCAGGAGTTGCCACCGTGTGCCCCTTTGCAGAGTGCCTCAGGAGTGTATTGGCCGGGACGGCCGAGGTTAAAGAGGGGGGGAAATGTAAGACCTGTTAACATTTATATATATATAGGTTAAAAGACTGTTTGGTGGACTTCCTTGTGTTATGCTGCCACCTGCTGTCAAAACAGAACAGCGGGCAAAAGTCCTGCTGCTCGAGTGACTTGGTTCAGTCTGGAACAGGAGGAGGAGGAGTCTACATGTGGCTGATTTTGCAGAGAGGAGTGTGCTCGAGTGGGCTGTAAGATAGAAGGCCTCAGTCTGCCCTGTTTTCCGAGGTCCAAGTACCTTAGAGTGTTGCGTGGTGTCCCCCCCAAGACACAGATCCAAAGAGGCTGGATGTGGAGCGAGGAGCCAGACAGCACGTGCAAATTACAGATCCAAAGAGGCTGGATGTGGAGCGAGGAGCCAGGCAGCACGTGCAAGTTACAGATCCGGGACAAAGACTGAACTTTAGAGGTGTCTGCCGGCGGAATACGGGCCCCAACGGTGACGAGGTACCCCACGCTGAAATCTGCAGTTAAGTGTGCACACTACTTTTAGTTCTGGACAGATAGGAAAAGACTCTGCACTGTGTTATACGAGTAAGATAACAAGGACTCTGCGTTTTTTTTTGTTAAATAAGGATTTCTGTGTTTTGCTTTTGGGAGTACAATCTGAGGCTTCCTACCCCTGACAAGTTATTCAAAGTAGTTGTATGTATATTGCATTATCTCTATGGCTGTGCACCTTCCCACTTTTCTCCCCTTCCTTTCCCGCACTTTTCCTCCACCTGTGTTGTGCAATACATTATTAAATTTGCATTGATTAACCCCCGTGGTTCCGTGCAGTCCTTGCGTATCCCGTTACCTGCAGGTTATTACAAACGGATTGCGAGCTTACATATTTTGGACCAAAATATAAACTAATATCTCACTATTTGAGGTATGGCACATTTTATCCATTTTTGCAGGATGTGTGTGGACCTTTTGAATTCAGGTGGTTAAATGGTGAGCCTGTCATGTGTTATGTACTCATAGTGCTAACTGACCCGCCTGGACCTGGTGTTGTGCGTCATTTATAGGCCATTATTCAGACACTGTGCGTCTCGTGTATCCGTGCGAGATGCACCTATATAGTGCTGTTTAGCCCGCCTGACCTGGGTTTCTGGCGTCATTTATAGGTTACAGTTCAGACACTGTGCATTTCACTCATTATATGATGGGCTCCCAGTGCAAGCCTTATTAGTGTGCATGTCTTATGCTAAGCAGCTGCCCCTCCCCTCTAGTGTGGAGGTTGAGTGGCTGTGACATCAGCATCTTGCACCTTGGCTGCAGCCATCTTTATGAGGAAGGCTCACCACATTCTGTGTGTGCACATATCATTTGTCTTGGCTCCTTTTTGGTGTTTTTTTTATATAGTTCTTTGTGGTTTTTCTAACACCTCCTGCACTCACCTGAGGCTGTTCTCTAAGCTTCCTAAACTCACTCTCACTAGTGAGATAGTCGGCGAGAGCACTATTTCCACTGCTGCAATAATAATCACAAGGAAGTAAACAGAAACAGAAATTTGAAGAAAGCCAAAAACACAAATATGAAAACTGCAAACAACTCTGCTCCAATAACTGAATGCTAGCATCTCCTAGAGATATGCAGCCTCCTAGGTGATCAGAAAAGAATGAATTTTATATTTCCAGTGGCAGCTGATGGATCAAGTGACTATTTGAAGGCGATGTGAGTAGTCACAAACTAGCTGTATGTGAGGTGAATAAAACAGGTGCTGCTAGAAGGAAAAACTGACATTAACCCATTCAGTACTTACAGATAGCAAAATACATTTAATATTCAATACCTCACAGGTTAATGTGGAACTCAGATCCCAGAACCAGCACAAACATCCTAAGGACAGAAGATACTCATGACAGTACCCCCCTTTCTACAAGGGGCCTCAGGATCCTAGAGACCAGACTTACCGGATTTCACCTATTGAAGAGCTGCACCAACACATTAGTGTTCCCTTCTGCTGTCACCTGATCCTCAAGATAATATAATAAACTAATCTCCGAAGATGCGACAAATCTCCTTAGCGATGACCTTGGAAAAACGTCATGGGTATTAAGTACTGGGGGTAACTCCAACCAAACGGCCGTAGTGTTAATATCCACTACTCTATATGGACCAATAAACCTTGAGCCCAGAGCCCCAGATGCACTCCCTCCATACGACCAGGGGGAAAGCAGCGTTTTAGATGGTGTTACATTTCTGGGTACTGTAATGTTGCACCCTGCAACGTGGAGGGGTACTCACTCAGCATGCGGGTTCAGGTAGATATGGAAGGCACTTTGCTTAAAAACCTCAGGCTGTTTTATTTGGACTACATAAAGCATACCGCCAGTACTGAACACAAAGGGCATTTACATGCAGGAAAACAGGCACATTCCCAAACATCAGATCTTCAGTGTCAGTCTAGCACATAATTCCCTGCAGAGACTTCTCAAAATAGGTTTCCTCCCCTCCACCCACAGACAAACACAGAGCTACTTCCTCCAGCACAGGAACATACAGAGCACACCAACGAGTGTGTCCAGAGTCCTGGCTTTTACCTCTGGGACCACACCCCGAGGTGGAGATATGGTGAACAGCCATCCCACCCATCTCTTTAGCTGCTCACAACAAACCCGGCCCAGCTAATACACATTAACCCTCTCAGCACCTAATATGCTGGAGTATTCCACCCAGGTTCACCTCACTGATTTCAATAATCTCAGCGACACATCTCCCCCCTTGCACTGTACCAGTGATCATATCACAGTACATATGGACAAACCCCAACAAAATGACTCTTAAGTCCACAGTAGAAATATACCCCAGTTCCACAATGAACCGCAAGCGACCCAGTGTGAGTGGTTCACCCCCCAACTGCATGGTTCTGTCAAACTGCAACTGACAGATTTTCTTGCTTGGGAAAAAAACAGGGGACAGGGTCTTAGGAATCTCTTGCTGAGGTATCTATCTATCCTAATAGCAAGGGCCATGTCAGCTTCCAAAGATCCTAGAGCAGAATATTAAGTTATAGGGTTCAGGCTGAGATTTGACATGAGCCGCAGCCAGAAGACCCGTGATATCTTGCACTGGCTGCACCACCTGAGATCGCAGATCCGTAACATCCTGAGAAAGGGTCTGCATAAGGCATGCAAGAGCTGTTTCCTGAGCCTTACTGACTCAAAAAAAAAGTATTTCACCAGGCACCAGGGAACCACCAACAAGCGCCAACACAAACAGGGTACACCGGGGACACAAAGCAATGGTGGGCCCTGGTGTTAGGGAGAGGAGAGCAGGGACACCTCCTAAACTGTTTCCTAAGCTCCCTGATGTTCCTATATGGGTTCTTTCACCCCGTTGGTGAGCAGGATTCCTAGTCCCTTGCTAGCACCTAAA
>NW_027444757.1:0-17776 GCF_048569485.1 Anomaloglossus baeobatrachus | reverse complement strand
TTCACACACAGGCAGTCCACCTTACTAAAACAGTGCAGGAGAAAGACAGAGACCACCAGCCGGGTGGGGGACCAGAACGCAGCTGGCTGCGGGCACTGACCACCATCACCTTGGTTTACCAGAGACTTGTGTGTTTTCTTAACAATGAATACACCAGCACCCTCTGCGGTCGCCCTTCTCCCTTCACCAGCCCAGCGGGTCCCGGGGCCACCATCCCTGCCCACAGAGGCGTTAACAACTTGCTGCACAACATCTCCCCCGGGTGCCCCGTAACTGCAGCGGTGGTGTCCAGCCTCACAACACACCGTGGGTGGCGTCATGAACTTAATACGGCCTAGCCCGTACATATACGTCCTACATCCCTCATTTTATTCTGAGTGTCTGCAGTACCCCCGGGTCCTGAGACCCTCGAGCTACCACCCCGGAAGGTCCGGATCCGAGCAGCGGCAGGCTGATGCCACGGGGGTGGCACATTATAAATCTAAGTCCCCTACCCCTGTCATATACTCACCTGCCACCATTTTCACCATTTACTGACACAGCTCTGGTCCTGCAATGCCATCCTATGACAGTAACTTCTGACTGGCTGAAAGTCAGTTACGTCACAAGCTCTCAATGCATCTCTATGAAAGCTAGAACGAGGCTCTCATAGAGATGCAATTGTGACGCCCTGGCACAGGGTATTGTGCAATCTGCCCTTCTGTGCGATATCCATCTGCACCTTGGTTACGGGTCCCTCACCTTTGGTGTTGCCAAGCACAGACTAATCAAAATCCTAGGAACACTCTGCACCACACCCACCAGACACACCAGTGGACAGCCTCAGTGGAATAGGGTCGCCCACTTGGGGGATTGATAAGGGGGGTCAGGAGTGACAGGAGACAGTTAGTTAAGCAGTAAAATAGAGGAATAAAGCTGGGCTCAACTGAATGTAGGTAGAGAGGTGCTTGAGGGAAAGAGGAATTTCAAATATTATAACTAATCCCAAGCACACAGATGACACAGGGGTAATGCAAAAAGTGATTTATTTATTTAGACTAGCTGCAGAAAGAAGCGCCACAACCAAGACAGAACAAAACCAACGTTTCGGCCGGTGTGGGCCTTTATCAAGGAGTTGTGTGTCATGAAAACATGCATAGGACGGTATAGACAACGTCCGGGGACTGCGGAGGACCTGCGGCATCTTAATACTGCCACACTGCCTGCCACACTGCCCTGCTGACCATATTATCCTCTGGGACCCTGTCCCCACTCCTGGCTGCCTCAAGGCAATTCTTCCTCCACTCTATCTCTCACCCACACCACCCTGGCTATTGCCAATTTCTGCTGATATTAAGACGCCGCAGGTCCTCCGCAGTCCCCGGACGTTGTCTATACCGTCCTATGCATGTTTTCATGACACACAACTCCTTGATAAAGGCCCACACCGGCCGAAACGTTGGTTTTGTTCTGTCTTGGTTGTGGCGCTTCTTTCTGCAGCTAGTCTAAATAAATAAATCACTTTTTGCATTACCCCTGTGTCATCTGTGTGCTTGGGATTAGTTATAATAGTTAGTTAAGCAGTGACTCTCAAGAGGAGAGATCAGGAGCTGGGCTCCGTGAACTACTAGGGGGCAGACGTTGGTCTGGGCCTGGTAGGAGCTGGACCCTGGTCACAGGTGATCGTGACAAGGGGCACGGACTGTCGAGGAGGACAGCCGGCAGTTTTGTGCCATCACCGGGCAGGGGGCAGGGCACGACGGGGTACGTGGACTTTAGGTTAGGGAGTAGCTTCAGGCATCCTGACAATTTACCTGATGAGGACGGAGCCTTCAAGATCCTTTCTCCACCCGCTCCAAAATCGGGGTACTAGCACAACGAGGGGGATAGGACTTTCCCACTACTCAGTCCAGAAAATCCCAAGTGTGAACCCTGAGAGCAAGCTCACCCACTTAGCCATACTGGTGAGCGGGACTCGATTAGTTTCAGGCTAAAGGGACAAACTAGAAGACATGGTGCCACGGGAAAAGGTCACAGGCCAACAGGCAACACCAACCGGCATGGGACCCAGGCGTGCTCCCTCTCAGCGGCAGCGGTGTCCAGAACTTTGGTTTACTACAGTTATCAGTGTCAGCGTCTATGGACTAAGTGAGTACGCAAGTGACCCTTACCGTCCCAACGGCACCTCCCCATCTCCTTCACCGAGTCCCGGGGCATCCCCCTACCCGTGGAGGGGTTAAACACCTAGCTGCCCACACCATCGCCACCGGGTACTCTCAATTGCAGCGGTGGTACTCCACCTTACCACGCACCATGGGTGGCGTCACAAACTTTCCACCCCATCCCCTGTATATAACCCTCTTTGGTTTGAGGAGCCATATGACCCCCGGGTCCGGAGCCCTCTCGAGCCACTGCGGATCTGGATCCGAGCAGCCCGGCTGCTGACGCAGTGGCGACACACAATGATTTGTGACTTTTGGCACACTCCATGAAACACTGGCATATACTGGCAGGTCACAAATCACTAGAGCCCAATGGAGCAGTGGCGATAAAAGATAACGATGACAACAGATAAGTATAAGACAGAGGACAAGAGGCTTGTAGGTAAAGTATGGAGTGGTGCAATAAAAAATAATGCTCATGCGGTGCTTTTAGTAGGTGTTATTAGTTAGGTGTTATGCACATTGACATGCACAGGTTAAATGTAACGTAAAATGTGGTCTAACTTAAAACTGCTATACCTGACATGCCCTGCTCTTGTACAGACTAGAGGTCTCAACTTCGCAGTCTCTAAAGGCCCCTAATCAGAGTGAAACAACCCAAACTGAACGACTCAGATGACCACTTGGACCTTTGCTTCCTAAACTGACATTGAGGGTTCCACATACCTCTTTAAGAGTTGGGGGAAAGTGTAGAGTAAAAATAATGTAAACCAAAAGTAATAATCTGCCAGGATAAACACTAGGCAGACAGGCTGTAGTTCCAAGCAGGGTCCACTTCAGAAATATCACTAGCTAGAAATGGAAGCCCGGGAAACCATTGGAAACGCTTGTTAACAGAAAGGCAATGAACACACAAACAAATTGTTCAGAACCAGGACAGCGACCAAACCTGACTGTGGCTCAGTAGAGAGGAAAGTGGACCTGACACGCTAGGTACTGGGAAGTACCAAGCAAGTTGCAATAGGTAAGGGAAGGGGATCCCTGTGGCTAGGGAAGGGGAATATGGTGACCCCTGACTAAACCTACTGCTGGTTCCTGGGGTCCCTTATCACCCTAGATAGATTCCGTACCTATATGCCAAGCCGGATACCTGGCCCTAGGTATCCCTAGTGCTGGACCCTAGTTAGGGAATGGGTGGGATGAGCTCTTCGTCAACCCCTCTAAACACTACAGGAAGACACAAGGAGAATACACAGGAGGAAAATGCATGAACTACTTATCCACAGATGACTCAGGCAGAAGTTCAGCAAAGCTTGAGCAATAATACAACAGATGAGTACAAGCCACCTGCTTGCAACCAGAGCTTGAATGAACTGAGTAATATCAACAACACAAGTCCAAGGAAGATGGAAGTATTTAAGCACAAGGGGAAACTGATAATTAACAGCCGGACAGAGGTTTAGCTCTCCTGGGTCCTAAAGGGGAATAGATGAAAATCCAGCAGGAAAGCTACCAAGTACAATGAATAGTAACAGCCGGAACAACAGAAAGTCCTTCTATTGCCAGGAACACATGACTGTCTGTCACCCGTGACATACCCTTAACAGGACTACAGCGCAGGAGGATGCCAGATCAAATCCAAGGCATAACAGCATTTCCCCTTCCACGAGGGGACACCAGACCCTCTGAAATACCCATTCTCTAATGTTGCTGATAAAACTCTTTTTCCAGATGATCAGCATGCAGATCATCTGAATTAACTCAAGAGTTAGCCTCCGGACTGTAACTCTTCCATTTAACAAGTATCTGACGGGTCTTGCACCCAATACTCACTCCACCTCATATGCTCTATCCTCTTCCAAATCCACCTTAACCCCTTCAGCCCCCAGCCTGTTTTCACCTTAAAGACCCGGCCATTTTTTGCAATTTTGACCAGTGTCACTTTGACAGGTTATAACTCTGGAACACTTCAACGGATCCTGGCGATTCTGACATTGTTTTTTCGTGACATATTATACTTTATGTCAGTGGTAAATTTAGGCCGATATGTTTTGCGTTTATTTGTGAAAATTTCGAAAATTTGGCGAAAATTTTGAAAATTTTGCAATTTTCAAAATTTGAAATTTTATGCCCATAAATGTGAGAGATATGTCACACAAAATAGTTACTAAATAACATTTCCAACATGTCTGCTTTACATCAGCGCAATTTTCGAAAAAAAAAAAAATTTCGTTAGGAAGTTAGAAGGGTTCAAAGTTCATCAGCAATTTTTCATTTTTCCAACAAAATTTACAAAAAAAAATTTTATAGGTACCACATCACATTTGGAGTGACTTTGAGAGGCCTAGGTGACAGAAAATACCCAAAAGTGACCCCATTCTAAAATCTGCACCCCTCACTCTGCTCAAAACCACATCCAAGAAGTTTATTAACCCTTTAGGAGCTTCACAGCAACCAAAGCAATGTAGAAAGAAAAAATGAAAATTTAACTTTTTTACACAAAAATGTTACTTTAGCCATAAAATTTAGCATTTTCACAAGGGTATCAGGAAAAAATGCTTCATAAAATTAATTGTGCGTGTTCTCCTGAGTACACCGATATCTTTTATGTGGTGGAAATCAATTGTTTGGGCGCACGGCAGGGCTCAGAAGGCAAGAAGCGTCATTTGACTTTTCAAACGCAAAATTGTCTGGAATAGTTAGTGGATGCCATGTTGTGTTTGGAGACCCCCTGAGGTGCCTAAACAATGGAGCTCCCCCACAAGGGACCCCATTTTGGAAACTAGACCCCTCAGGGAATTTATCTAGATGTTTAGTGAGCACTTTGAACCTCTGGGAGCTTCACAAAAGTTAATAACGTTGAGCCGTGAAAATAAAAAAAAAAAAAATTACCACAAAATTGTTACTTCTACCAGATAGCTTTTTTTTTTACAAGGCTATCAGGAAAAATTGCACCATAAAATGTATGGTGCAATTTCTCCTGAGTACACAGATATCTCATATGTGGTGGTAATCAATTGTTTGGGCGCACAGCGGGGCTCAGAAGGCAAGGAGCGTCATTTGACTTTTCAAACGCAAAATTGTCTGGAATAGTTAGTGGATGCCATGTTGTGTTTGGAGACCCCCTGAGGTGCCTAAACAATGGAGCTCCCCCACAAGTGACCCCATTTTGGAAACTAGACCCCTCAGGGAATTTATCTAGATGTTTAGTGAGCACTTTGAACCTCTGGGGGCTTCACAAAAGTTAATAACGTTGAGCCGTGAAAATAAAAAAAAAAAAATTAACACAAAATTGTTACTTCTACCAGATAGCTTTTTTTTTTACAAGGCTATCAGGAAAAATTGCACCATAAAATGTATGGTGCAATTTCTCCTGAGTACACAGATATCTCATATGTGGTGGTAATCAATTGTTTGGGCGCACAGCGGGGCTCAGAAGGCAAGGAGCGTCATTTGACTTTTCAAACGCAAAATTGTCTGGAATAGTTAGTGGATGCCATGTTGTGTTTGGAGACCCCCTGAGGTGCCTAAACAATGGAGCTCCCCCACAAGTGACCCCATTTTGGAAACTAGACCCCTCAGGGAATTTATCTAGATGTTTAGTGAGCACTTTGAACCTCTGGGGGCTTCACAAAAGTTAATAACGTTGAGCCGTGAAAATAAAAAAAAAAAAAATTAACACAAAATTGTTACTTCTACCAGATAGCTTTTTTTTTTACAAGGCTATCAGGAAAAATTGCACCATAAAATGTATGGTGCAATTTCTCCTGAGTACACAGATATCTCATATGTGGTGGTAATCAATTGTTTGGGCGCACAGCGGGGCTCAGAAGGCAAGGAGCGTCATTTGACTTTTCAAACGCAAAATTGTCTGGAATAGTTAGTGGATGCCATGTTGTGTTTGGAGACCCCCTGAGGTGCCTAAACAATGGAGCTCCCCCACAAGTGACCCCATTTTGGAAACTAGACCCCTCAGGGAATTTATCTAGATGTTTAGTGAGCACTTTGAACCTCTGGGGGCTTCACAAAAGTTAATAACGTTGAGCCGTGAAAATAAAAAAAAAAAAAATTAACACAAAATTGTTACTTCTACCAGATAGCTTTTTTTTTTACAAGGCTATCAGGAAATATTGCACCATAAAATGTATGGTGCAATTTCTCCTGAGTACACAGATATCTCATATGTGGTGGTAATCAATTGTTTGGGCGCACAGCGGGGCTCAGAAGGCAAGGAGCGTCATTTGACTTTTCAAACGCAAAATTGTCTGGAATAGTTAGTGGATGCCATGTTGTGTTTGGAGACCCCCTGAGGTGCCTAAACAATGGAGCTCCCCCACAAGTGACCCCATTTTGGAAACTAGACCCCTCAGGGAATTTATCTAGATGTTTAGTGAGCACTTTGAACCTCTGGGGGCTTCACAAAAGTTAATAACGTTGAGCCGTGAAAATAAAAAAAAAAAAAATTAACACAAAATTGTTACTTCTACCAGATAGCTTTTTTTTTTACAAGGCTATCAGGAAAAATTGCACCATAAAATGTATGGTGCAATTTCTCCTGAGTACACAGATATCTCATATGTGGTGGTAATCAATTGTTTGGGCGCACAGCGGGGCTCAGAAGGCAAGGAGCGTCATTTGACTTTTCAAACGCAAAATTGTCTGGAATAGTTAGTGGATGCCATGTTGTGTTTGGAGACCCCCTGAGGTGCCTAAACAATGGAGCTCCCCCACAAGTGGCCTCATTTTGGAAACTATACCCCCATGGCATAAATCTAGATGGGTAATGAGCACTTTGAACCCTCACGTGCTTCATACATTGAGCCGTAAAAACAAAAAAATACTGTTTTTCCACAAAAAATGTTATTTTTGGCTCAATTTTTTAAATTTTACAGGGGTAACAGGATAAAATAGACTGCAAAATTTGTTGGGCAATTTGTCCTGAGTATGCTGATACCTCATATGTGGCAGCAGACCACTGTTTGGGCGCACGGCAGGGCTCCTAAGGGAAGGAGTGCTGTACATTAGCAGGGACCTGGTATGTCAATTTCATAGTGTGGTATATTTGTGTACGGTACATCAGGCCGTCATGTGTGTGCTGAGTAGTGTACGTCAGGTCCTCCCCCCGTCTGTGTTGTGTGGTGTATACATCAGGTCCCCCCCCCCCCCGTCTATGTGGCTTATGGAAGATCCCCCCTCCCCCCTCTATGTGGCTTATGGAAGATCCCCCCCCCGTTATGTGGCGTATATCAGGTTCCCCCCCGTTTATGTGGCTTATGGAAGATCCCCCTCCCCCCGTCTATGTGGCGTTCATTGGGTCCTCCCCCCCCCGTCTATGTGGCTTATGGAAGATCCCCCCTCCCCCCGTCTATGTGGCGTTCATCAGGTCCCCCCCCCCGCCCGTCTATGTGGCTTATGGAAGAATCTCCCCCCGTTATGTGGCGTACATCATGTTCCCCCCCGTCTATGTGACGTACGGAATGTCCCCCCCGATTATGTGGCTTATGGAAGATCCCCCCTCCCCCCTCTATGTGGCTTATGGAAGATCCCCCCTCCCCCCTCTATGTGGCTTATGGAAGACCCCCCCCCCGTTATGCGGCGTATATCCGGTTCCCCCCCGTTTATGTGGCTTATGGAAGGTCCCCCTCCCCCCGTCTATGTGGCGTTCATTGGGTCCTCCCCCCCCCGTCTATGTGGCGTTCATTGGGTCCCCCCCCCCGTCTATGTGGCTTATGGAAGATCCCCCCTCCCCCCTCTATATGTGGCTTATGGAAGATCCCCCCTCCCCCCTCTATGTGGCTTATGGAAGACCCCCCCCCCCCCGTTATGTGGCGTATATCAGGTTCCCCCCCCGTTTATGTGGCTTATGGAAGATCCCCCTCCCCCCGTCTATGTGGCGTTCATTGGGTCCTCCCCCCCCCCCCCCCCGTCTATGTGGCTTATGGAAGATCCCCCCTCCCCCCTCTATGTGGCTTATGGAAGATCCCCCCTCTATGTGGCTTATGGAAAACCCCCCCCCGTTATGTGGCGTATATCAGGTTCCCCCCCCCCCCGTTTATGTGGCTTATGGAAGATCCCCCTCCCCCCGTCTATGTGGCGTTCATTGGGTCTTCCCCCCCCCCCCGTCTATGCGGCTTATGGAAGATCCCCCCTCCCCCCTCTATGTGGCTTATGGAAGATCCCCCCTCCCCCCTCTATGTGGCTTATGGAAGACCCCCCCCCCGTTATGTGGCGTACATCATGTTCCCCCCCCGTCTATGTGACGTACGGAATGTCCCCCCCGATTATGTGGCTTATGGAAGATCCCCCCCCCCCCCCGTTATGTAGCGTACAGAAGGTCCCCCCGTCTATGTGTTGTACGTCGTTTTGTGTGTTATGGAGGAATGTTGGGATGGCACATGTTAATTTAGTACCCGGATGAGTGATAAACTTTGAAGCAGTTTATCACACAAAGTCCAGGTTTATCGGGACAAGTGTCGCATTGAAACACTGTGTCCTTCCTCACCCCCCTGCTATAGCACACCCGGCACCTTTTCTGAGATCTTCCTCTTCCGGTGGTTTGCGGTACCTCACCAGGAAAATGTTGCCCTGGTACCATGCGGGCACTTGCAGTTCCAGAGTTGCTAGGGACAGCTGCTTCTTCTCTTCCAAACATCAAGGTCTTGATGACGGCTTCCTGGAACTGAAGGAAGGTGTTGGTCTGGCCTGCACCTCGTGAGAGCACGAAAGCATTGTACAGTGCCATCTGCACGATGTGCACAGCCAGCTTCTTATACCACACCTTCACCTTCCGCATGGCATTATAGGGCTGGAGGACTTGATCGGAAAGATCAACTCCTCCCATATGTTTGTTGTACCCCAAGGCACAGTCCGGTTTGCGAACCTGTGCCGAGGTACCTCGAACACTGATGGCTGTGGTGCCGGGACCATGAATTGTGGTCAAGAAAAGGACATCCCTTCTGTCCTTGAACTTGACAACAACCATGTTGTCGCTACATTGGGCTCTACTCTCACCTCTTGGGAGCAGCTGCCCAATTAGCGTCACAGGGAGGCCCCTCTGATTTTTCCGGACAGTACCGCAAGCTGCGGTACCTCTGGAAGAGAGGGATTGGAAGAGTGGGACGCTTGTATAAAAATTATCAACATACAGGTGATAACCTTTATCAAGCAGTGGGTGGATCAAATCCCACACAATTTTCCCACTCACCCCCAGAGTAGGTGGGCATTCTGGGGGTTGGATCCGCGTGTCCTTCCCTTCGTAAACTCTAAAGTTGTGAGTGTACCCTGAGGTACTCTCGCACAACTTATAGAGTTTAATGCCGTATCTTGCCCTTTTACTGGGCAGGTACTGGCGAAACATCAGTCTCCCCTTGAAGTGGATGAGGGATTCATCCACACAAATTTCCCTCTGGGGAACATACACTTCAGCAAACTTACTTTTGAAGTGTTCGATGACCGGACGAATTTTGAACAGTCTGTCAAAATTCGGGTCATCGCGGGGAAGACTGTCCGCATTGTCCCTAAAATGTAAAAATTTGTGCATGGCCTCAAAACGCTTACGGGTCATAACCATGCCAAATACTGGAGTGTTGTATAAAATATTAACACTCCAATATTGGCGAAGTTGTGGCTTCTTCACCAGCCCCATGTGAAGAGTGAGACCCCAATACTTCAACATTTCTACTGAATCCGTCGGGGTCCAGCTAGAAAATGCTGAGTTAGCATTTTGGGCCAAAAATCGTTGGGCGTTGAGATTCGTTTGCACCACCATGAGACTGACAAACTCTTCAGAGAAATAGACTTTGAAAAAGTCTATTGCTCCAAGGTTTGTAGCATCAAACTGGATTCCTGGTTGGGGAAGAAACTCAGGAATCTGTGGTGCAAAGTTTTCAGGGACTGGGGTCCATACCCGGTCACTAGCGCTAGGTTGGGGGTCCCTAGCACTAGTGCTGGGTTGGGGTTCACTCACGCTCTGCTCCGAGTCTTCTCCCCTGGGCTCCGGCTCTTCTCCCCTGGGCTCCGGCTCTTCTCCCCTGGGCTCCGGCTCTTCTCCCCTGGGCTCCGGCTCTTCTCCCCTGGGCTCCGGCTCTTCTCCCCTGGGCCCCGGCTCTTCTCCCCTGGGCCCCGGCTGATACCTCGTCCTACGACGTCTTCGCGGTGGTCCTTCGTCACTGGTGGAGGAATCGGCTTGGGAGGAACAGAGGAATGTGGGGTCATCTCCCTCGCTATCAGGCTCGGAGGCAACAAAGGCATATGCCTCCTCATCTGAATAACGTCTCTGGGATCGGGACATTGTATGTGTGGTGTGTGTACAAAAACTTTATTTAGTGTTTGTGTGTGTGAGAAAAAAAATACCTTTATTTAGTGTATGTGTGTGTTTGTGTCTCTGATGAACAAGGAAAATCTAGAAAGAAAGAGAAAATACAAAAAAATATTAGTTTGGCGAAATAAAGACGGCCGTCAGAAAAAAAAAAATGAGTGCCTGCCATTATGCACGAGTCTTGCATCGCATCATCCGCTCCTGTCTGGAAGCGAGCAACTGCGCTGGATAATGCGATGCAAGAGGGCGCGGCAGCGGATGGAGGGGCGGCAGATGAGAAAGGGCGCAGCGGATGGAGGCGCGGCAGATGAGAAAAGGCGCAGCGGATGGAGGATGGGAAAGGGCGCAGCGAATGGAGGAGCGGCGGAGGATGGGGGGGTGGGAGGTGAGATTGGGGATAGCTACCTTACAGGATGGATCTAGGCAGCAGGATCACAGCAGACAAAAGAGGCAGCAGATGAAGGAGGGTGAAAAGGATGGGAGAGAGCAGGCAGCAGATCAGGGAGGGGGGCAGAGTCTGATGGGAGAGAGCGATGGCACATGGAGGGAGGGGGGAGGCAGCACATGGAGGGGAGGCAGCACATGGAGGGAGGCAGCACATGGAGGGAGGCAGCACATGGAGGGAGGCAGCACATGGAGGGAGGCAGCACATGGAGGGAGGCAGCACATGGAGGGAGGGGGGAGGCAGCACATGGAGGGGGGAGGCAGCACATGGAGGGGGGAGGCAGCACATGGAGGGGGGAGGCAGCACATGGAGGGGGGAGGCAGCACATGGAGGGAGGGAGGCAGCACATGGAGGGAGGGAGGCAGCACATGGAGGGAGGGAGGCAGCACATGGAGGGAGGGAGGGCAGCACATGGAGGGAGGAGGCAGCACATGGAGGGAGGGAGGCAGCACATGGAGGGAGGGAGGCAGCACATGAGGGGAGGCAGCACATGAGGGGAGGCAGCACATGAGGGGAGGCAGCACATGAGGGGAGGCAGCACATGAGGGGAGGCAGCACATGGAGGGAGGCAGCACATGGAGGGAGGGGGGAGGCAGCACATGGAGGGAGGCAGCACATGGAGGGAGGGGGGAGGCAGCACATGGAGGGAGGGGGGAGGCAGCACATGGAGGGAGGGGGGAGGCAGCACATGGAGGGAGGGGGGAGGCAGCACATGGAGGGAGGGGGGGAGGCAGCACATGGAGGGGGGAGGCAGCACATGGAGGGGGGAGGCAGCACATGGAGGGGGGAGGCAGCACATGGAGGGGGGAGGCAGCACGTGGAGGGGGGGGAGGGGGAGGCAGCACGTGGAGGGGGGGGAGGGGAGGCAGCACGTGGAGGGGGGGAGGGGGAGGCAGCACGTGGAGGGGGGGAGGGGGAGGCAGCACATGGAGGGAGGGAGGCAGCACATGGAGGGAGGGAGGCAGCACATGGAGGGAGGGAGGCAGCACATGGAGGGAGGGAGGCAGCACATGGAGGGAGGGAGGCAGCACATGGAGGGAGGGAGGCAGCACATGGAGGGAGGGAGGGGCAGGCACATGAGGGGAGGGCAGCACATGAGGGGAGGCAGCACATGAGGGGAGGCAGCACATGAGGGGAGGCAGCACATGGAGGGAGGCAGCACATGGAGGGAGGGGGGAGGCAGCACATGGAGGGAGGCAGCACATGGAGGGAGGGGGGAGGCAGCACATGGAGGGAGGGGGGAGGCAGCACATGGAGGGAGGGGGGAGGCAGCACATGGAGGGAGGGGGAGAGGCAGCACATGGAGGGAGGGGGGAGGCAGCACATGGAGGGGGGAGGCAGCACATGGAGGGGGGAGGCAGCACATGGAGGGGGGAGGCAGCACATGGAGGGGGGAGGCAGCACATGGAGGGGGGAGGCAGCACGTGGAGGGGGGGAGGGGGAGGCAGCACGTGGAGGGGGGGAGGGGAGGCAGCACGTGGAGGGGGGGAGGGGAGGCAGCACGTGGAGGGGGGGAGGGGAGGCAGCACGTGGAGGGGGGGAGGGGAGGCAGCACATGGAGGGGGGGGAGAGGAGGCAGCACATGGAGGGGGGGAGAGGAGGCAGCACATGGAGGGGGGGAGGGGAGGCAGCACATGGAAGGCGGCAGCCGATTAGGTGCAGTGGCAGCCGATGGAAGCGGCGGCCGATCGGGTGCAGCGGCGGCTGAAAAAGGTGGGTGCGACAAAGGGGACGGTGGCGGCAGGGACAGCGGCGTGGCGGGCAGGGACACCGGCGGGAACAGCGGCGTGGCGGGCAGCAGCGGTGGATCGGCGGGCAGGGACAGCGGCGGGAACAGCGGCGTGGGGGCAGGGACAGCGGCGTGTAAAGCGGCGTGGCGGGCAGGGACAGCGGCGTGTAAAGCGGCGTGGCGGGCAGCAGCGGTGGATCGGCGGGGGAGCGGCGGTGGATCTCGGCGGGGAGCGGCGGTGGATCTCGGCGGGGAGCGGCGGTGGATCTCGGCGGGGAGCGGCGGTGGATCTCGGCGGGGAGCGGCGGTGGATCTCGGCGGGGAGCGGCGGTGGATCTCGGCGGGGAGCGGCGGTGGATCTCGGCGGGGAGCGGCGGTGGATCTCGGCGGGGAGCGGCGGTGGATCGGGGGGGGGGGGGCTATAACTTACCGATGGGCACCTGCAGCGACCGCTCTCATCAGCTTTCACGGACGGAGTGAAGCTGAGGGTAGCGGTCACATACAGGTCACCGGCACAAGATCCACAGTGATTGGGAGAGATCGGTCACAAGGCCGGTCTCTCCAATCAGAGCTGGGGGCGGGTGAAACAAAGTTCACCCAGCTCCAGCCAGTCATCAGTGCTACAGCAGCACTGATTATGGCTGGATTGCAATGTGTCAGCCATTTTCAATGGCTGACACATTACAGTGACTGTAATTGGCTGAGCGGCGTTCGTCAGCCAATCACAGCCTCTGTAGGTTCGGGGAGGAGGCACCACCCCTCCTGAGGTCAGGCAGAGGTCCCCTCCTTCCCGAATCCACCATTTAAGTAAACAAATTTCACTCCCCGGGGCTCCGGGACCGCGATTTCGCCAGGACGTACTGAGTACGTCATGGGTCGTTTAGCACCATGTGACCATGACGTACTCAGTACGTCCAAGGTCGTTAAGGGGTTAATTATATCGTTTTGTCACCAGGAGTTGGAAGTTACAGAAACATCACAGGAGTAAGGATTTTAATTACCTTATGCAGACCAACAAATTTGGGAGCAAATTTCTTAGATGTTACTTTAAGGCATAGGTTTTTTGAAAATAACCAAACAAATTCTCCACCCTAAAGACAGAAACCCTTCTACGTCTGCGTCGCAGTTCCCTTGGTCTGGTCACAAGTTACTATAAGAATTTTTTCAACCTCCCTCCATAGCTTAATCAAGTGTAAAGAAAATCTCTCTTCCTCTGGTACAGAGAACTGGGAATGGGAAACATTTCAAAAAACAGGATGAAAGCAGAAAAAATTTGAGGTGCAATTATTGAGAGCAAACTCAGCAAGAGGCAGAAAATACATCCAGTCCTCCTGATTAGGTGAAACACAGCATCTTAAATACTGTTCTATCTCTTGGTTCATCCTCTCTCTGACCATTAGTCTCGAGATGATAACCTGAGTATAATGAAAGTTGAATACCCAATCTGGAGCAACTTCATCAAAAGCTAGTTAATAACTGCACCCCTCTATTGGTAATAATGTTCTTAGGCACTCCAAGTAATTTCACATTTTGTGAGCTAAACAATATAGCTAGACTCTTAGCTGTAGGCAATCTTTGAAGAGGGACCAAACGAACCATCTTGCTGAAACGGTGCACCACCACCCACACAACACTATTACCACCACAGCTAGGTAGATCAGTGATGAAGTCCATGGACAAGTGAATCTGGGGCTGAGACGGGACCTCATTAGGTAGGAGAAAACTTGCTGAGAACTGGCAAGATGCTTTAGCCCTGGCACAAACTCTGCATATAGGCTATGTGCGCACGTGTGCCTGGGCCCCATCCTTGTATATATCTCTGCCAGCTTGGGCCTCATCCTGGTGTATTTGTTTCCCAGCCTGGGCCCCATACTGGTATATATGTCCCCCGTTCTGCATTAAAAAAAACAAAACATAAACTCACCCCATCCAGCAGGTCTTGATTAGTGCAGCGCGGGCAAGTAGTTGCACGCATAAGTCATCAGAGCCCTGGCATTTTGCAATGATGTCACCATGCTGGGACTCTGATGTTCTGCACGTGTGCTGTCATCAGTGGCAGTGCAGGGATATTGTGACTCCTGGCACTACCGCAGAGATTAACTATATTGGTGCGCTGTACATATTGATATAGTTAACAGTAGTGTAGCTCTGGATGGGCCCCTGATCAGCATGTGGCTAAGGGTGACCATACCCTCTGCCCCCTCAGGTAGCTACGCTAGTGAATGCAATATATCCTTAAAACTTAATTTCTTGGACTCCCAACTAGACTTCTCAGAAAATCTTGGTGCTGTCAGTGAGCAGCATGGGGCGCATTGTCATCAGCAGACTACTATGGAACAGAGGTAGCAAGGCAAGTGGAGCTCCAGTATGGTGCATGACTATTGCTGGACCATGAAGAGAAACATCTCATAAGCAACATATTTCCATAAATCCTCATTAAAAATGTTCTCAGAAAGCTATATTTCATATAATCTTGACTACACAAGTATTATTTTTAATATTTCCATAAAATTTGAAATGTGTGTCACAAAAAATCCCTGCATGATGGATAAAATCTGAATCATATTTAAATTCAGCACAAAAAATATATTCGAATCCAGTTAATTTGTTTCTGTGAAAGAAGAAATCTTTCTGTCAACCAGTATTAACAACAGGTCATATCATATATGGTTCAAAAAATTATACCACTAAAAACTGCAGTCCACCTCACAAAAACAAATTCTCATTGGGCTTTAAATAACAGAAAAGAAATATCTTCATCTTTAGAATATCTATATATATAATTGCCTTATTCTGTCTGTCTGTCTTGCTCCAAAATTGTGTCCTTACGGTGACACAAAGCTGATTGGCCGCTGGGCTCGCCATGGCCCCGCCCCCCCGCACGGATTGGCCGCTCGCCTCGGCTCTGCCCCCCCCCACGGATTGGTCGCTCGCCTCGGCCTGGCCCCGCCCTCCGCATGGATTGGCCACTCGCCCCGGCCCTCCGCACGCATCGCCAGACATAACCTTGCGCTGCTGGGATCGTGACGGAGCCGGTGAACGCTGGTAACCATTATACACATCGGGTAACTAAGGTCTCTTAATTACCCGATGTGTATCATAGTTACCAGTGTACACCGGCTCCGTCACGATCCCAGCAGCGCCAGACATAACCTTGCGATGCTTGGATCTTGACGGAGCCGGTGAATGCTGGTAACCATTATACACATCGGGTAACTAAGGTCCCTTAGTTACCCGATGTGTATCATAGTTACCAGTGTACACCGGCTCCGTCAGGATCCCAGCAGCGCCAGACATAACCTTGCGATGCTTGGATCTTGACGGAGCCGGTGAACGCTGGTAACCATTATACACATCGGGTAACTAAGGTCCCTTAGTTACCCGATGTGTATCATAATTACCAGCGTACTCCGGCTCCCGGTACACATGTGCAGGGAGCCGGCATTATACTCCTCTCCCCCCAGGACTACTCCTCCTATTATAGTCCTCCTATTATACTCCTCTCTGAATACAATAGGAGAACTATTATAGCATGGGGGATGGAGCACGATGGGGTGATGGGGTGCGCAGCATGGGGGATGTAGCACGATGGGGGGTGCGCAGCATGGTGAATGGAGCACGATGGGGAGTGCGCAGCATGGAGGATGGAGCACGATGGGGAGTGCGCAGCATGGGGGATGGAGCACGATAGGGAGTGCGCAGCATGGGGGATGGAGCACGATGGGGGGTGCGCAGCATCGGGGATGGAGCACGATGGGGAATGCGCAGCATAGGGGATGGAGCACGATGGGGAATGCGCAGCATAGGGGATGGAGCACGATGGGGGGTGCGCAGCATGGGGGATGGAGCACGATGGGAGGTGCACACCTCCCCCCAACACACACACACAACACACCACACACACACTGGGAACCACAAACACCGCCATACACAGACACACACACACACAGACAACGCCGCACACACACAACACCCAACACACAAACACCACGGCATACATAAATATACGCTCATACCGCACAACACACACATTGCACAAAACATACCTCCCCCCAAAACACACCACACCCACACAAACCGCGCAACACACACACACACAACGCTACAGACACACAGCGCTCCACAAACAACGCAACACACACATCACACATACAACACCGTTCTCACCCCCCGCCACACCCAGACAACACCCAGAACATGTACAGCGCCCTACACAAACACTTGGCAACTACACACAACATCTATATATATATAACAAAAATCATACATGAACTACACAATACATAAATTCTAGAATACCCGATGCGTAGAATCGGGCCACCTTCTAGTTATACAATAATTATTTTTATAGTTTTCTAATTTTTACAAGAAATATAAGTATGTGATATCTTTTTAATTTCACTGGAAAAAAGAAATCAGAATAATAAGAGAGGGATTTCGTTTTTTGCCATTCTACTCCTTAAAGATTGGTTCTGTGTTTGAGTACATGGTGGCATTGAAACTACATCTCGTCCATCGAAAAAAAAATCCTCATAAGGATATGTTGACAAAAATAAAAAAAAAAATATGGCTTTTGAAAGGAATTGCTAAAAAAGATGAAAAAAGGCTGTGATGTCAAGACAATAATGACTGCTTAGAAATATAACAAGGTCATGTCTCACAAAAAAATAATATTAGGGGAAATCATTGTTGCTTAATAAGTACAGTTGAAACCAGAAGTTTATATACACTATCTAAAAAGACACATGTGCATGTTTTTCTCATTATCTGACATTAAATCAGAATAAACCTTTCAGGTTTTAGGTCAATTAGAAACCAAAATTCTTTATATTTGCCAAATGCCTGAATAATGAGAGGGAGAGAGAGAGAGAGAGAGCGCTAGAAAGAGAGAATGTTTTAAGGCATTATTATTACTTTCTGCAAAGTCAAAAGTTTACATAGCTTTAATTAGTATTTGGTAACATTGCCCTTAAACTGTATGACTTGGGTCATATGTCTTGGATATCTTTCCACAAGCTTATCACAATAGTTGCCAGGAATTTGGGCCCATTCCTCTTGACAGAACTGGTATAACTGAGCCATGTTTGTAGGTCACCTTGCTCGCATCTTCTCTTTCGGCTTTGCCCATAAATTTTTAATATGAT
>NW_027444756.1:0-17777 GCF_048569485.1 Anomaloglossus baeobatrachus | reverse complement strand
GAGGAATGGAAGAGGGCCTGGCCCCCAGAGTAAGTCACCACTGCTGATCTGTTGTTTAAGTCCGGCGCCGTTTAGCCGGCAGAAGTTCTTTTAAAGTTTCACGGGACGAGCTCCCTTCTGTGTGTTTGTACGGGCAGTCGCCCCATCTAAGACCGGGAGCGCTGTTGCCAAGCCTCCGGGCGCCCATCTAAGACCGGGAGCGCTGTTGAGCCTCCGGGCGCTAGTTGAAAGAAGGACCGGGAGCGCTGCAGAAACCGCCGGGCGCGGGACTGGTGGCCGTCCAGAGGAGGAGAACTGGGCACACTGGTGGCCGTCCAGAGGAGGAGAGCTGCGCACACTGGTGGCCGTCCAGAGGAGGAGTGCTGCGCGGGACTGGTGGCCGTCCAGAGGAGGAGAACTGGGCACACTGAAGGCCGTCCAGAGGAGGAGAGCTGCGCACACTGGTGGCCGTCCAGAGGAGGAGAGCTGCGCACACTGGTGGCCGTCCAGAGGAGGAGAACTGGGCACACTGGAGCCCTCTGTGTGGGTGCTGCGCCTATTGTGGACGGTATTGCAGACTTTACGTGCTTCTGTGTGTTTTAAGTAAGAGCCGTGCCGGGAGGCTCGGGTTTTAAGAGGGGAGGTATGCAGTGGGTGAGCAGACCCCCTGCAAAAGGGAGCATAGTTAACCCGGAAATGTTATTAATAAAAATGTTTTATTTGTATGTGCATGTGTATTGTGTTAGGGTACCCCTAGTGGCCGGGTGGGACGGCTGTCACCACAGTGGAGAGGAGGAGCCGGCAGAGACAAGGGGAGGAGAGAGAGCAAGGGTGTGAGGAAAAGATTAGATCAAGGGAGCAGTCGTCTCGGGGACAGGAGCGGAGCAGCAGAGCCGGGGCAGAGTGTGGGAGCTGGAAATCAGGGAAGCCGGTGAGAAAAGAAGCGGGCGGAACCTCATAGTGTGAAGCAGTCCGGTGTGGGTCCGGGCTGTGGGTAGCCAGAAGTGGGAGCCGGGCGAAGTGGAGTAGTCGGGCACATCCCCACTGGAGGGGACGCAAGGACAGGCTTCCCCCAGCTAAGAGAGCGTATCATCACCTTTATTGCTTTGTTTGGGACTTTGTGAAGAATAAAAGAATGTTTGTTCATTGCATCGAACCCTGCCTGAAGAGTGTTTGTGCGCCGGATAACATCTGCAACACCACCACACTCTGCCCCACCAAGTCATCTCCTGTCCCCATAGTGACGGTGGAACCAGGGGTAAGCCTGATTGCAAGGGCCACGACTACAAGGCCAGAGGCACCCCTAGCACCCCGTTACAATGGCTCTGACTGTTAGTAGCCCTGCCATAGGCTAGGAGGATAGGAGAGTTACAAGCTCTTAAAAAAATCAGCCCATTAGAGAGATTCTTCCAGATAGAGTTATCCTTATGCCTGTCCCAGCCTTTCTACCGAAAGTAGTCTCTATGTTGCACAGGTCCCAAGACTCAGTACTTCCTTCCTTCTGTGAGAACCGCAAGAATGATAGAGAAAAGGAGTTTCACACACTGGATATTAGGAGGTGCCTACTGCAATACCTAGAATCCACAATTTTTTTTAGAAAATCTACCTCCCTGTTCTCTTTCAGGGTCCCGGTAGAAGCCAGGCGGTATCAAGGGGTTTTCTAGGTTTCTAGCCAGATGTGTCAAATTAGGGATCTCTCAGCATACAAGTCGGGGGGGGGGGGGGGGGTTGTTGGTCAGAATTCTCCTTTGGGCTTAAAGGTATACTCCACCAGAGCCATATCCACCTCTTGGGCAGAAAGGGCTGACGCCTCTCTTGAACAAATCTATAGAGATGCCACATAGTCTTCACCTTCCACCTTTTTCAGACACTATAGGTTGGATTGGGATGCTAATGACCTTTTGGTAGGAAAGTTTTACAAGCGGTGATCCCTCACTAGGGATTCCTCTGAAATCTCTCCTGGGTGCTGGTGTGTGCAGGCCGCAGCTCATAAGGGGAAAACCTAGTGACAGGTTCCTTTTAAAGGGTTGAAGAGAGCAATGAAGTATGGTAAACTGGAGATAGGATGATACTGGCAGTGCCGGGCCATTTCGACTAGCATCACACGTTCAACTGTACTGGCATCCATTATACTGTTTGGAAGGCTATGTGGGGGCCATTATTCTATTTGGAGGGCTATGTGGGGGGGCCATGATATGTGGGCAATGATACAGTGTGGAGGTTTGTGTGGGGTCCATCATACAGTGTGGAGGGTTGTGTGGAGGCCATTATACTGTTTAGAGAGCTATGTGGGGGCCCATTACACTGTTTGGATGGCTACTGAGGGCCTTTATATTGTGTGCAGGCCTTGATTCAGTGGGGGGTTATGTTTAGTCTATAATATTGGTTGGAGGGTTGTGTAGTGCATATCATACTGCGTGGAGGTGTGTGGGGGGTGATCATATTGTGCGGAGGCGTGAGTTGGGGGTCACCATACTTTTCAGGGGAGGGGTTTGGGAGACTGTAGTGTCATCATACTGTGCGTGTGGAGGGTACTGTGGAAGATTTCACTGTGGAAGTATTATACTGTGTTTGGGGGGGTATTTTTTATTGGCATCATACTATATGGGGGCCAAGAAAGGGGTGTTTTAATGCATGGGAACATTAAAGGGCTTTAATAGAAGAAAATTACTTTGTAAGGGCTTCAAAATTGTGATCTATACTTTTCTGTGACCCAACTGAATATTATTTATTTCCTGTGGTAGGGCCTAACTAGGACTTCTGGTATGGGGCCCCAAGATCTCTATATACACCCCTGCTCAGTGATTTCTATGGGGATGTTTTGGCTGTTGTTATACCACTATTGAGGGCGCTGGATACCGGCAGTGAGGAAAAAGGGGTGGGATCTGGATGTTACTGTCTGTGGGGGGGTCGGGATGTTACTGTCTGGGGGGGGGTTTGGGATGTCACTGTCCAGGGGGTACTCAGGGTGTCATTGTCCAGGGGGTATTCAGGATGTCACTGTTTGGGGGGCTCGGGATATCACTGTCTGGCGGGGCTTTGGATGTCACTGTTGGGGGGGGGGTGTTCTGGGATGCCATTGTCAGGGGAGCTCAAGGTGTCACTGTCAGGGGAGCTCAAGGTGTCACTATCAGGGGGGCTCAGGATGTCACTGTCCGGGGGGGGGGGGGGTTGTAGGGGGTTCTGGGATGCCATTGTCAGGGGAGCTCAAGGTGTCACTGTCAGGGGAGCTCAAGGTGTCACTGTCCGGGGGGCTTGGGATGTCACTGTCAGGGTGCACAGAAGGTCACTGTTCGGGGGGGTGCTCAGGGTGTCACTGTCAGGGGGGCTCAGGATATCACTGTCCACGGGGTTCAGGATGTCACTGTCTGTGGGGAGGGGGGGGGGGTTGGGGGGAGTCCAGGATGTCACAGTCCGGGGGGGCCTGGTATGTCACTGTCGGGGGCGGGGGGGGGGGGGGGGGGGTTGGGGTCTCTCAGGATGTCACTGTCCAGGGGGAACTTGAGAAGTCACTGTCTGGGGGGCTCAGATCGTTCTTGCAGAGCTGAATGTGGCTCTCACGGTAATAAAGGTTGGAGACCACTGGTTTGGACAGAGATGTGGGGACTGGGGAGGCTGAATGCATCAGCTCCTGTAGTGCATATACATGAGACTTTCATTCAGTTTCACATTTTTTGCAACAAATACAGCAAACAGGTGCCTGTAAGAATTGCAGTAGAATAGAACACATGGTGTATGGAGCCCGGGAACAGTGTCTACAGCCGGTATTACTATGACCTGCTCTCACTCTGAGCCAGCCTAGGAGAAATGCTGTGCTCTGAGTTCCTCCAAAACCAGGAAGTCTCCCCGGCCGCTCCTGCGTCCCCTCTATCCAGCAGCCCTCTTTATGGTGAGCGCCTGGTCGCTTATGAGAGAACTTCCGCTTCCTGTTCTTTCCCTTACGGCGTCAGCCAAGATGGTGAGTGAGTGTGTGTGGTGCGGCTACAATCTGCCGCCATCCTCCGTGCCCGAGGCCGGTTCCCCCCAGTGATGTGTGTGGTTAGCTCCTCTGCAGTCAGTGGATCAGTGTCGCAGCCAGATTGCTGAATGTCGCTGCTCTCCTTAGTAATGGAGCCTGCGGCTTCTGAGTGTGAGTGACTGGAGGTGTAAATCCTGTCGCCATTAACCCCTTCTTCTCTGCAGGTGAACGTCCCCAAGACCCGGAGAACCTACTGCAAGAAATGTGGGAAGCATCAGCCCCATAAAGTGACCCAGTACAAGAAGGGGAAGGACTCCCTGTACGCACAAGGTAAGGCTGGGATATTGCCCTCACAGGCCCTGTATATATAATGCAGCCCCAGAGATCAGCGCTCCATGTCACAGAATAGCATTGTAAGGCCGTACTGTGCTGGGATATTCCCCTCACAGGCCCTAACTATAATGCAGCCCCCGATATCTGTGCTTACTGTCACCTAAGCCACTGTAAGGCCGTGCTGTGCTGGGTTATTCCCCCCCGGCCTTGAGTATATAATGCAGCCCCAGAGATCAGCGCTCCATGTCACAGAATAGCATTGTAAGGCCGTACTGTGCTGGGATATTCCCCTCACAGGCCCTAAATATAATGCAGCCCCCGATATCTGTGCTTACTGTCACCTAAGCCACTGTAAGGCCGTGCTGTGCTGGGTTATTCCCCCCCAGGCCTTGAGTATATAATGCAGCCCCAGATATCGGCACTCGCTGATCTGCTCCATGTACGTGTGACTTCATATCACAAAAGACCACTGTAAGGTTGTGCTGGGATTCCCCCAGCCCCTGTGTATATAAATTGGCCCCAGATATCGGTGCTCCGTGTCACCGAAGACCACTGAAAGGCTGTGCTGTGATTCCTCCTGGGCCCTGTGTATAGAAATCAGCCCCAGATATCTGCGCACGCTACTCTGCTCCTTGTATGTGCAACTTCATGTAATAGACTACTATAAGGCTGTGCTGGGGCTGGGACCCCCCCTTAAGGTCCTGTGTGTGTGTGTGTGTGTATATATGTATGTATATGTATGTGTGTATATATATATAATTTCGCTGTATGTCACAGAAGACCACTGTAAGGCCGTGCTCTGTTGGGATTTTACAGTTACAGGCCCTGTAGACATAATGCAGCCCCAGATAGCAGCGCTCGCTGCTCCACTCATGTCACCAAAGACCACTGTAAAGCTCTTCTGTGATATTCCCCTCACGGGCCCTGTATATATAATGTGCAGCCCCAGATATCAGCACCACTGGAAGGCCTGTGCTAGGAAATTCTACCTCACCTACAGGCCCTATGTGTGTATATAATGTTAAAAAAAAATAAATATAAATCAATGCTGCTCCGCTTTTTTGTTCTTGCAACTTCATGTCACCAAAGACCACTGTAAGGCTGTGATTCTCATCTGTGATCTGAGCCGTCTGTACTGAAGAAACCACTTTCTATTCATTACCAGAATTTTTATTTTAGTCATCTTCCCAGATCTCCCACCGTGCACAGAAGAAACAAAACTAAATGCCTACTTATTGATGTTTTCTGCCATAGACTTCTATTTTTTTTGTTATTCCCTGAGCCTGTCTAAACATTAAAGTGCAGTAACCTTTATTTCACACCAAGTATGTTTAAAGCCATGCTTTGCTTGTTTTTGGTTTTGTTTGTCAATTTTACCTTATGAGTGGTGCCACTAATCTATGTCCCCAGTCTTGTACTCTTCCTCCAGCAGTTTGTCACCAGCCAGTAGCCCCACTGGAGTGCACCGGAGGTTACGACTCTTAGGCTATGTGCGCACGTAGCGTTTGTCCCTGCAGAAATTTCTGCAGCGATTTGAACAGCACACGTGCGCTTCAAATCGCTGCAGAAAGAGTCCGTAACGAAAAAAAAAAGCAGATTCCATGCGCTCGGAGTGCAGCCCCTCCCATAAACAGAGCAGGAGCTGCATGCAGAGCGCACGGAATAAGTGACATGTCTCTTCTTAGAACGCGCGCTTCGGGCAGTATCCGAAGCGCTGCGCTCTAATACACCACGTGCGCACGGCTCCTGCATAATCTTCATAGATTGTGCTGGGGACGCAGGACGCATGCAGTTACGCTGCGGTGCTGATCAAACGCATGCAAATACGCAACGTGCGCACATAGCCTTATGGCCTAGTAGCCTATGTTGTCAATATTCTTTCACCATTGTTGCAGTGGTTTGGGGGGGTTCCCAAAGAAGTCTGTTTTTTTTTTTTGTTTTGTTTTTTTTTCCCCTTAGGAACAAAGCTAACTTTATTAAACATGTGTTGTAGATAAATGACACGCATACGGTAATCTGCACCAAAAACATCAAAACCTGCTTTTTGTACGTTTTTACTGCCAAGGCAGGTTTTGTGTGCAGGAAAACAAAAGCTGCAAAAAAAAAATACTTGGGATTCGGAAAATAACAAGGTTTTTTTTCTCACCAAAGTGAATGTTTGTAAAGGTACACAGATTCCGACCCGACTTTCACCAGGGTTTACTGTGATCATATCTACTACCTCTTTAATGCCATTTTATAGGCTTTTTGGGAGTTTTTTTTTTTTTTTTTTTTTTTTTTTTGCATTTTGTACCTCAGCTTGCTAATTTGTGGAATAATGATTCTCTAACCTGTAGGAAAAAGGCGATACGACCGCAAGCAGAGTGGTTATGGTGGACAGACCAAGCCGATCTTCCGTAAAAAGGTGACTATTTTGTATAATATTTTTATCGCTGTATTTGGAAGTTGCAATCAATTGGCTAAAATATTTTACTGGTGAATCATGTGAAACTCTTCACCTATGGTGGCAGTATGGCTGTATGTGCTACATCTGGTAACTGAGCTCAACAGCTCTGCCAGAGTTGACAGCACAAGTCCCTCCACTACACTGCTGTCAATGTTATTATTTATTATTATAGCGCCATCAATTCCATGGCGCTTTACATGTGAAAGGGGTATACATAATGGGGACAAGTACAATAATCATAAACAGTACAAGACACAGACAGGTACAGGAGGAGAGAGGTCCCTGCCCGCGAGGGCTCACAGTCTACAAAGGATAGGTGAGGATACAGTAGGTGAGGGTAGAGCTGATTGTGCGGTGCTGTGTCAGACTGAGGGACGCCATTACTGCAGACAACGCTGTTTCTTACTAATCCTGGACAAAAGTGGTGGTCGGTTTCCTATTGGAAACAATTGTCAATTAGTCTCGCACCCTTACAATCTATTCTAAACTATACTGACCGGCTAATCCACCTTTCCCCTGCTACTCCCCGATCTCTCCTCTCTGCCAATCCCTTCACTGGCTTCCCATTGCCCAAGGACTTCAGTTCAAAACCCTAACCATGTCCTACAAAGCCATCAACAACCTGTCTCCTCCCTACATCTGTGACCTAGTCTCCTGGTACTTACCTGCACATAACCTTCAATCCTGACAAGATCTCCTTCTCTACTCCCCTCTCATCTTCTCCTCCCACCATCGCATACAAGCTTCAAAAGGAACCTGAAGACCCACCTCTTCTGACAAGTCTACAACCTGCCGTAACCCTCAGTCTGATAAAACGCTGCATGACCAACTCTACCCTCACCTACTGTCTCCTCGTCCATCCCTTGTAGACTGTGAGCCCTCGCGGGCAGGGTCCTCTCTCCTCCTGTACCAGTCTGTGCCTTGTATTGTTTGATTATTGTACTTGTCCCTATTATGTATACCCCTTTCACATGTAAAGTGCCATGGAATTGATGGCGCTATAATAAATAATATAATACTGAGCGAGCACTACCATGCTCGGATGGCCATGACCCACATACTAGAACATAATGTAAGTCAATGGCGGGCTCGAGCATTTTTCCCAGAAGATTTTTTGGAAAAATGTACGAGTCCACCATTGACTACCATGTGTGGTGTTTTTGGTTGTTTTTTTTTCTTTTTTCTGATGTTGCTCCTGAGAAACTCCCCCACTGGCGGCTCTGGCCTGTGCATCCTCACACTGTTTTCTAAGCAACAGTGATTGTGACACAGCACACTTCGCTTGTATTTCTTACTTTGAGTCCCAATTTATTCCTCTCGGCTGTATAGATTGTGTTTATATAGAATACAGATCATGATTCACGGACCGGCTGCCGGTCTCCTGACCTGAACTTGACAGCCTTATGGGTATTCATATGGCCTATGGCTCCTGAGAGAGGGGGGGGGGGATAAACGAAAGCAAGAAATAAGGCATATTGCCAAGTCATAAAAGGGTTTGTCATTTTGTTTAACTAGGCCAAGACCACCAAAAAGATTGTGCTGAGGCTGGAGTGTGTCGATTCAAACTGCCGATCCAAGAGGATGTTGGCCATCAAGAGATGTAAACACTTTGAGCTTGGTGGAGACAAGAAGAGAAAGGTAAGTTAGGTTTTTTAGTGACTGACCCCTCTTCTAAGAGAATTGAAGCATTTTACCAGAAGTCCTTTGTGTAGGCTAGTAGCTCTGCAAAGTTATGATTGCATAAGTACACCAAGGCTCTGTGGGTTTTATGGACAAAAAACAAAACCATTCGCCACCATTAATCCCTCATTAAAAATGAAGATATAAATAAACACTTAAAGCACCACACCAGCATTATGTTTTGTTTCTGTGCTTGAGTGGCGTTTAAAGTCTTGAGTCTCCTGCCCCCATTATTGTACTCGCCCACTGGTGGTTTCATGCTTTTTCGGCGGCGGTGATGGAAGATGAGTAGAATACAGGGATCAGGGGACTCAGATTTAATGCACCACTCCAGCGGTGCAATAAAAAAAAGTGATGGAGTGGCGCTTTAATATTTTGCCAGCCCTAAACCTGATCAGTACATGCCCTAAAGAAGGGAAATAAATAATTGTTGCACTGCAAAAATAAATTCAATAAGTGATAAATCATATTCAACCCCAAAATGGTGTCAATTAAAAAAATAGCCAAAAGGCGCAAAAAAACAAGCCCTCACACCTACCCATGCAAAAAAGTTATGGGTCACGCCAATTTTTTTTTTTTAACCCCACCCTTTTTTTTTTTTTAATTTGCGGTGACAGTAGACGTGACTAAAAGTATGATATGCATATCCCCGGCCACATTTTGACTAGTTGTGCGTACTTGCTCCAAATGTGAGCTGAGCAATACTACAAATGTGGCAGGAAGTATGCACAATCACAAGAAAGCTCAATTTCCATGTTGGTGCCACAGAGCTCATAGGGCATGCTACGTGCGATGTGACGAGTCACAAGTCTGTAGTCACATAGGGACTTCTGTGACCATTTTAAATAGAGGTATAAAAATAGTGATAACTTAGGTGTGTGTAAAAATAAAAAAAAATAAGGTTTTTACACCAAGTAGAGACAAAAATGATTGTCTAGATAAGCAAAACCGTTCATTTATGTAATACTTCAAAAGGATCTTATCTGTTATCTATTTCCTCTATTGGTGTGATTATGAAAACTAGAAGAGGAAAATTGAGGGCTTGATACTGTTTTTGTTTAACCATTTGCACTGTTAATTCTAGTACATTAGCTGTGTGGCATGCCCACCTGCTTTCACACTGTGAGGTAGATGACCTATCAGCCTCCACAATTGAAGAAAGTTTGGAAGGTCTCCTGTGTCAGCGTATTAGTGGTCTATGCCTGATTAAAGGGAACCTGTCACTATTAATTTGCTGGATAATGGCTTTCTAAAGCTGTGCAGGAGCCTCACTGATAGCTGGCTCCCTGGAGGAAATAAATTTTATTCCTCCCAGCAGCTGCCGGTTTTGTCATTCAGGTGTTCTTGTGAAGTTTCCATCAGCGCTCAGTATACTGTGAGCAGAGGTTATGTGCTAGAGCGTGTTTACAGCCGCCTCTCGGTATAGTGAGCTGTAACAGTTTTGTGCACGCCCCCATGACTGAAAGCTGGCAGCTTTCAGGATTAAATAAGTTAAACTTCTCCCAGTAGCCGCACTGTCAGGCGGCCGGGCAGCAGAGTAACCCTTTGTTTTCTGAGGTGACTGGTTCCCTTTTTAAAATAATTTTCAAATAGCTTTTTAAGTTTCTTTTTGTTTCATGCAATTCAGCTAAAATATTATTTTTTTTTTTTTTTACTTTTCAGGGACAAGTTATCCAGTTTTAAGCTCTTCCTGGAATCATTGGATCTCAATAAAATTTGTCACCAGAAATTCTTAAAGTTGTGGTGGTGTTTTTTTTTTTTTTTTTGTTGTTGTTGGTAGCTGCCATAACATTGTTAATCCTACATAACAATGCTGCCGGTTTTACACAGATGGGTACATGACTAGTAGGGAGGAAAAGAAAAGCAGTAATGCTGGGCCTTGGGATGCCATATTTAGATCGGACCAGTTGGTAATGCCTTTATTAGTTTGTTTTGGCTCCAGAAAGCAAAAAATAGTAATGACTACACATGTGCATATTCTTATACATTACTTTGAAAATTTCTCAAAAAGTCAAAATTTTGCTAAGATGTTTTCTTCTACAATGGGACTGTATTTTGCATTGTTCCCAACAGTACACAACTGTGCAATGACTGACTTATTGGGTCTCCCTTATGTAACAAATTTTCTAGAATTACAGGCCAAACAAGGGAAGGATGAGCTGCCACAAGATTTTGATATTTCTGAAAAGGGTATTGGTAAATTGTTTGGCATTTTTCTGACCCTGGTGTGGCAAGACAAGGCCACATTTAGTTGTGGCACAGCTGTTGAATATCTTGACGAAGCCACTTCAGGAAACCACTAATGATGAGCGAGTTTCGAAATACTCGGATTTGTGATACTCGTAACGACTGTCTAATACTCACGTATGCATTCCGAAGAGTGTGCAATGCAAGTCAATGGGGAATTCTCGCAATGTAACGAGTAGCCCGAATATCGCACTATTCACTACTCTCAGCGATTGGTACGGCATTTGGGTGCGTTACTCATTACATTGCAAGTATTCCCCATTGACTTGCATTGCACACACTATTCGGAATGAATACGTGAATTAGACCGTACACGTTACGAGTATCGCGAAACCGAGTATTTGGAAACTCGCTCATTAGAAACCACCTTTTGGCTTTCCTAAGGTGGCTGTACCGTCGTTTTCGGTAGTTTAGCCACTGGTGTCTTACACTGTACAGAATGAGCATGTTTTTTTGATGGTTAAGTGACAACATGGAACTTGAGTATAGCAATATCGGTTTCACATTGCTTTTGCAGTATGCTTATTTTATGGCCAAATTTTTTTTTTTCCCCTCCTTCTGCCAAGTTGATGTCAGGTGGAATCTACCAGAAAAAGAGTGTGCAAATACCTTCACACAGATTTTTCTAAAGGAAACATCTGGATTGAAAGGCTTAACCCCTTAGTGAGTTTTTTTTTTTTTTTGCGTAAATCAAGTTTTATTGGAATATTTACCTTTTTTCACTTGAACATGTGTACTAGAAATACAATCGACTTTGATAAAATGAATTAAAGGGAACCTGTCACTGGATGTTTATAAAACTCACCTAACAGTTGGTGCAGAGCAGACTGGTTGGATGTTTTGGGTCGGTGCCTCCTCTTTTGGCCATCTTTGTCTTCCTTCTGAAGCTAGTGTGAATGATGCGTTCTATGTCATACACAGAAGGAGACATTAAGGTCCTGCGTAGGTGCACTTTGATCTGCCCTACTTAGGGCAGGTTAAAGTATTGAGTGCGCCTGCGCGAGACCTTAATGTTGGCTAGTGTAGAAGACTTAGAACGCATCATCCACACTAGCTTCAGAAGGAGGACAAAGATGGCAAAAAGAGGAGGCGAGGACCCAAAGAATGGAGACTCTCATCTGACCAGTCTGCTCTGCACCAACCGTGAGTATTTATAAAGATACGGTGACAGGTTTCCTTTAAGCAGTACAATGTAATCTTCTACCTCTAAGGGTACCTTCACACTTTAGCGATGCAGCAGCGATCTGACCAGCGATCTGACCTGGTCAGGATCGCTGCTGCATCGCTACATGGTCGCTGGTGAGCTGTCAAACATTCAGATCTCACCAGTGACCAGCCAGCAGCGACGTGCAAGCGACGCTGCGCTTGCACTGAGCCGGCGTCTGGAAGCTGCGGACATCGGTAACTAAGGTAAACATCGGGTATGGTTACCCGATGTTTACCTTAGTTACCAGCTCACACCGCTTAACTTAGCGTGTGCAGGGAGCAGGAGCCGGCACTGGCAGCGTGAGAGCTGCGGAGGCTGATAACGAAGGTAAATATCGCGTAACCACCTTGGTTACCTGATGTTTACCTTAGTTACAGCTTACCACAGGCTGTCAGACGCTGGCTCCTGCTCCCTGCACATTCAGGATTGTTGCTCTCTCGCTGTCACACACAGCGATGTGGGCTTATCAGTGGGAAAGCAACAATAAAAAAGCGAACCAGGGCTGTGTGTAACGAGCAGCGATCTCACAGCAGGGGCCAGATTGCTGCTCAGTGTCACAAACAGCGAGATCGCTAATGAGGTCACAAAAAACGTGACTCAGCAGCGATCTCAGTAGCGATCTCGCTGTGTGTTAAGTACCCCTAAATAGAAAATAAGGAGTATACCAATTCCATGTCACTTCCACATAAGACTCATAAAATAAACCTGAGAAAATGGTAAACACAAAAATATCAGAGATCTAACGCCTCCTCTTACAAACAAGTTCAAAGATGTGACCACATACTCTACAAGACGGGAACAATACAAGGGGAAGTTGGGGGGGATAGCAGGGTATGGGTGTAGGCTGTCAAGTCACGGACTACTTGCGGCTGGTAGATACTGACATAAGCAAATGGTTGAGACTCACAATAGGTTGGGCTTTTACCATCACTCCTGAAGCCATGCAATGAAATAAAATTCAAGGTGTCCAAATACTAACCATCTTTTCCAATGTCCTTACTTGTTCCAGTAGCACCTCCATTCTGTAAACTGCATTCCGGTCTCCTACACGTTTGAGGCGCTTCCGTTCTCTTCCAATACCGAGGAATTAGACTCGTTGCTGTCAATACAGGTCTTAGCATGCTTTCTTTTTCGCTCCTAATTGGGAGACCCAGACAATTGGGTGTATAGCTACTGCCTCCGGAGGCCGCACAAAGTACTACACTTAAAAGTGTAAGGCCCCTCCCCTTCTGGCTATACACCCCCCCGTGGGAGCACGGGTCCTTCAGTTTTTCTTTGTCGCTCCATTGGGAGACCCAGACAATTGGGTGTATAGCTACTGCCTCCGGAGGCCACACAAAGTATTACACTCAAAAGTGTAAGGCCCCTCCCCTTCTGGCTATACACCCCCAGTGGGATCACTGGCTCACCAGTTTTGTGCTTTGTGCGAAGGAGGTCAGACATCCACGCATAGCTCCACTGTTTAGTCAGCAGTAGCTGCTGACTATATCGGATGGAAGAAAAGAGGGCCCATACTAAAGGGCCCCCAGCATGCTCCCTTCTCACCCCACTCTTGTCGGGTGTTTGTTAAGGTTGAGGTACCCATTGCGGGTACAGAGGCTGGAGCCCACATGCTGTTTTCCTTCCCCATCCCCTTAGGGCTCTGGGTGAAGTGGGATCTTATCGGTCTCCAGGCACTGAGGCCGTGCTCCATCCACAGCTCCTGGGAATCTGCTGGACATGGAGCGGAGTATCCTCAGGGACATGGCCCTGCTACGTTAAGGTACTCTGTGTCCCTGTGGGGACCGCGCACGGACACACGGCAGCATTGCTGGGTGTGTTAGTGCGCCAGGGACGGCGGCGCTGCCCGCACTAGTGCCATCGCACACTACAGCTTGCTGGGTGTGTTAGTGTATTAGGGGACTACCGCGCTAACCGCCGTTGCCGTTTTTATTTCGGGCGCGGCTGGGACTTGTGGTGCGCCGGGGACTTCCGCGCCGACCAAGGCTTATATGCCGGCCGCGCTTAGGCAGCGCTGAGAGCTGGAGTATGCTTTGCATACTCCACCCCTCTCACTGTGTGCACTGTGAAACCGGCAGCGCTGAGAGCTGGAGTATGCTTTGCATACTCCACCCCTCTCACTGTGTACACTGTGAAGCCGGATTCCCGCATTTTCTCAGGCACGCCCACGGCTTCCTCCTCTACACAGGACGCCGGCGGCCATTATTGTCAGTGTTTTCTGTAGCGACAGAAGAGACAAGTTTAGGAATCCCTGGCAGGGATTCGGATAGTCACACAACCGCTGTGACCAGGCGTTAAGCAGCACCTGTGGGGCTGACTCCACTAGTGCCGAAGTGCACATATACATATATGTTTATTCACTATGCATTGCACTGTTTAGCTGCATTTTTGTATATACCCTCCTTGATTGTGCGGAGGACATAACAGCATATTGTCTGTGTAAAACAGAGGTGCAGAAGCACATGTTTTCTATGCAGCCGGTACAGCATGTATGGCTATATGGCCGGCAGTGTACATAGACCCCCATTGTATACTACGGAGTCTCTGCTAACCGTCCAGGACATGGGGACGGTGCCTGCAGTATTTACTGACAGATTTTCTGAGACTATGGCTATGATACTAGAAGCCTTGCAGTCCAGACAAGTCTCTCAAATCCATGGCCACTGTTCACATTGTCAAGGTCAGAATGACGATGATGATGAGACTCAAAGGATCTCTTGATATCCGGCTGCTGCTTCTAATTAAAATGTCATGGGTGCACACGAGAATGAAAAATAACTGCACAGCAAAGTCAGTTACATCTATCTCCATGACCGGCTCTTAACCAAGTGTGTTCTTTATTGTTTGAAAGAAACTCTAAACTGAGCAGTAAGGGGGTGTAAACAAAAGTTTTAGTCCAATCAAGTATCGCAGGTCAGGGCTTCATGACGTAGAGAGATCTGCATATTCTCCGTTGATTGGTCAGTCTAGGATCCAGGAATTTCTCTTTGCCCATCTGTCTTGGGTGTAAACCAGGAAATGGTGGCCATATTCAAGCTATACATATATATATATTCTAGTATATACTGAGGTTAAGGAAAATACACTGAATATGCAATATACTTATATAAACGTGTTAGTAAGAAACAAAAGCATTCACAAATATGTGTATTAGTTCACATCTACTGAACTATATAACAGTCTATGAAATGGCTGAATTAAGAATTTTTGGATACTCAATTCTTTATCCTCAACAACATTATCCATGGTCCCCCTCAGTGGGAACAACTTTGAGCTCCGAGGGGTCATGTGCTTCCCAGAGTGATCTGACACGGACGACAGTCCCAGATAGTCTGAGAGGCTCACTATGAGCGGCCCTCGACTTCATCACACTAGTCAAGGTCCCAGCAAGCGGACTCTCTGTGTGATGTGGCGGAGATAGCTGCTCAAGATCTAATCCTGAGACCGCTCTCAATCTGGATACACCTGATGGTGACGCCATAGTCAATAATCTCATAGCGTCCATCAATAGAATGTTAGTTATTTCTCCCCCAGCTCCTCCAGTGGAAGAGTCAGCTTCATAGCAGGAGAAATTCCATTCACGTATCCCAAGCGTAAATTAAATACTTTCCTTGACCACCCTGACTTTACACAGGCAGTCCAGGAACACCACGCTTATCCAGTTAAGCGCTTCCCCAAACGGCTGAGGATACACGTTATCCCTACCCCCTGACGTGGGCAATGGCTGGACCCAGTGTCCCAAGGGGCATCCTCCAATCTCCAGCTTGCAGCTAGATCCATAGTTGCAGTGGAAGATGGGGCTGCACTTAAAGATGCCACTGACTGACAGAGGGATCTCTGGTCGAAATCCATCTATGAGGCTATCGGCGCGCTGTTAGCTCCAGCAGCCGTAGAGGCACCCCAAGCTACTTCAGCTTGTCTTACACAGATGGACACGGTCACACGTACATCTGTTCCGCAAGTGTCATCCTCAACCGCTCAAATGTCTGCATTTGCGTCTTAGGCGATTAATGCTGTCCTGGACTCTACGACCCGTACGGCAGTGGCGTCCGCTCACTCCGTGGTTTTACGCACGGCCTGGGTGTTAACTGAATGGAAGGCAGATTCTGCTTCCAAAAAAGGGCTTAACCAGTTTGCCTTGTTCTGCTGACCGACTGTTTAGTGTGCGTGAGATGTAATCATTAAACAGTTCAAGAGTAAGGATTCTTCCTTACCTCAGCCCAGACAAAACAAACCCCACATACCAAGGGACAGTCGGGGTTTTCGGTTTTTTCAAGGCTCGGGCAGGTCCCATTTCTCCTCGTCCAAAGAGGACTCAAAAGGATCAGAGGAGCTCAGTTTCTTGGCGGGCTCAGTCACGCCCAAAAAATACAGCCTGAAAACCTACTTCCAAGAGGCTTCCTCATGACTTGCGGCCTCCTCTCTCCGCATCCTCTGTCGGTAGCAGGCTCTCCCGCCTTGGCGATATTTAGCTGTCTCAGATCAAAGACCGTTGGGTGAGAGACATTCTGTCTCACGGGTACAGGACAGAGTTCAGTTCTCGTCCTCCAACTCAATTCTTCAGAACTTCTCCACCTTCCGACCGAGCCGACGCTCTTCTGCAGGCGGTGGGCACTCTAAAGGCACAACGAGTGGTGACCTCCGATCCTCTTCAGGAACAAGGTCACGGTTTTTACTCCGAATTATTTGCGATGCCAAGAAAGGACGAGTATTTCCGTCCCGTTCTGGATCTAACACGGCTCAACCAGCTCGTGAACACCAGGCGGTTCCGGATGTAATCCCCCGCTCCGTCATCGCCTCAATGTTTCAAGGAAATTTCCTAACATCGATAGACGTCAAGGATGCTTATCCCCACGTGCCGATTGATCCAGAGCTCCAGCGTTTCTACGCTTTGTTATAAGACGCGAACACCTTCAGTTCGTAACCCTGCCTTCTGGCTGGCGATAGCCCCACGGGTCTTCGCTAAGGTCATGCCAGCAGTAGTACCAGTCCTGCAATCTCAAGGTCACTCTGTGATCCCGTGTTTGGGAGATCTACTTGTCAAGGCACCCTCTTAAGGAACATGCCAACACAGCCGAACGTTGCGCTGGAGACTCTCCAGAGTTTCGGGTGGATCATCAACTTTTCAAAGTCAGATCCGATCCCGGGCCAATCACTAACATATCTAGGCATGGAGTTTCATACTCTCTCAGCGATAGTGAAGCTTCCGCTAGACAAACAGCGTTCACTACAGACAAGGCTGCAATCTCTCCTTAGGATCAGTCGCACACATTGAAACGCCTCATGCACTTCTCACGTAAGATGGTAGCAATGGCGGCAGTCCCTTTCGCGCAGTTTCATCTGCGTCCACTACAATGGGACATTCCCCGCCGATGAGACAGGAAGTCGACGCCCATCGACAGAGACGTCTCCCCTTCTCAGGCGGCCAAAGAATCTCTACGGTGGTGGCTTCTTCCCACCTCATGGTCAGAAAAAAGGTCCTTCCTACCCCCATCCTGGGCGGTAGTTACGACAGGCACGAGTCTATCAGAGTGGGGAGCAGTTTTTTCTCCGCCACAGGGCTCAAGGTACGTGGATTCAGCAAGAGTCCACCCTTCAGCTCAATGTTCTGGAAATCAGAGCAGTGTATCTTGTCCTACAAGCCTTCCAGCAGTGGCTGAAAGGCAAGCACATCCGAATTCAGTCGGATATCTCCACAGCGGTGGCATACATCAACCACCACGGAAGAACACGCAGCCGGCAAGCCTTCCAGGAAGTCCGGCGGATTCTAACGTGGGTAGAAGACACGGCATCCACCATATCCGCAGTTCACATCCCAGGCGTGGTAAACTAGGAAGCAGACTTCCTCAGTCGCCAGGGTATGGACGCAGGGGACTGGTTTCTTCACCCGGACGGGTTTCAGGAGATCTGTCGCCGCTGCGGGATGC
>NW_027444755.1:0-17779 GCF_048569485.1 Anomaloglossus baeobatrachus | reverse complement strand
CATACAGTGCCTGATTACTACCTCCATACAATGCCTGATTACTACCTCCATACAGTGCCTAATTACTACCACCATACAGTGCCTAATTACTACCACCATACAGTGCCTGATTACTACCTCCATACAGTGCCTAATTACTACCACCATACAATGCCTGATTACTACCGCCATACAGTGCCTGATTACTACCACCATACAGTGCCTGATTACTACCTCCATACAGTGCCTAATTACTACCACCATACAATGCCTGATTACTACCGCCATACAGTGCCTAATTACTACCACCATACAGTGCCTGATTACTACCTCCATACAGTGCCTAATTACTACCACCATACAGTGCCTGATTACTACCTCCATACAGTGCCTAATTACTACCACCATACAGTGCCTGATTACTACCTCCATACAGTGCCTAATTACTACCACCATACAGTGCCTAATTACTACCGCCATACAGTGCCTAATTACTACCACCATACAGTGCCTGATTACTACCTCCATACAGTGCCTAATTACTACCACCATACAGTGCCTGATTACTACCTCCATACAGTGCCTAATTACTACCTCCATACAGTGCCTGATTACTACCACCATACAGTGCCTGATTACTACCACCATACAATGCCTGATTACTACCGCCATACAGTGCCTAATTACTACCACCATACAGTGCCTGATTACTACCTCCATACAGTGCCTAATTACTACCACCATACAATGCCTGATTACTACCACCATACAGTGCCTGATTACTACCACCATACAGTGCCTGATTACTACCACCATACAGTGCCTGATTACTACCACCATACAATGCCTGATTACTACCACCATACAGTGCCTAATTACTACCACCATACAGTGCCTGATTACTACCACCATACAGTGCCTAATTACTACCACCATACAGTGCCTGATTACTACCACCATACAGTGCCTGATTACTACCACCATACAGTGCCTGATTACTACCTCCATACAGTGCCTGATTACTACCTCCATACAGTGCCTAATTACTACCACCAGACAATGCCTGATTACTACCACCATACAGTGCCTGATTACTACCACCATACAGTGCCTAATTACTACCACCATACAGTGCCTGATTACTACCACCATACAGTGCCTGATTACTACCACCATACAGTGCCTGATTACTACCTCCATACAGTGCCTAATTACTACCACCATACAGTGCCTGATTACCACCGCCATACAGTGCCTGATTACCACCACAATACAGTGCCTGATTACTACCGCCATACAGTGCCTAATTACTACCACCATACAGTGCCTGATTACTACCACCATACAGTGCCTGATTACTACCTCCATACAGTGCCTAATTACTACCGCCATACAGTGCCTGATTACTACCACCATACAATGCCTGATTACTACCACCATACAGTGCCTGATTACTACCTCCATAAAGTGCCTGATTACTACCGCCATACAGTGCCTGATTACTACCGCCATACAGTGCCTAATTACTACCACCATACAGTCAGTGCCTGATTACTACCTCCATACAGTGCCTGATTACTACCTCCATGCAGTGCCTGATTACTACCTCCATACAGTGCCTAATTACTACCGCCATACAGTGCCTAATTACTACCTCCATACAGTGCCTGATTACTACCTCCATACAGTGCCTAATTACTACCGCCATACAGTGCCTGATTACTACCTCCATACAGTGCCTGATTACTACCTCCATACAGTGCCTGATTACTACCTCCATACAGTGCCTAATTACTACCTCCATACAGTGCCTGATTACTACCTCCATACAGTGCCTGATTACTACCTCCATACAGTGCCTGATTACTACCACCATACAGTGCCTGATTACTACCGCCATACAGTGCCTGATTACCACCGCCATACAGTGCCTGATTACCACCACCATACAGTGCCTGATTACCACCACCATACAGTGCCTGATTACTACCGCCCTACCGCCATACAGTGCCTAATTCCTACCACCATACAGTGCCTGATTACTACCGCCATACAATGCCTGATTACTACCGCCCTACCGCCATACAGTGCCTAATTACTACCACCATACAGTGCCTGATTACTACCGCCATAAAATGCCTGATTACTACCGCCCTACCGCCATACAGTGCCTGATTACCACCGCCATACAGTGCCTGATTACTACCGCCATAAAATGCCTGATTACTACCGCCATACAGTGCCTGACTACCACCGCCATACAATGCCTGATTACTACCACCATACAGTGCCTGACTACTACCGCCATACAATGCCTGATTGCCAGGGCGTCACACTCCCCCTATGTTGAATACAGCCCGTCCTCGGGCTGTCCGGCCACTGACGTTTATTTTTTCTGCTACTGAAATTAGAAAAGGGTAACAAACATAAACATTGAAAAAGACATTTTAAAACTTTTCGTCCCATAAGGGAGGCACATCACTTAAACGTTGCAAGAAACCAATCAACATCATCTTCTTCTTCCCTTTCACCCGCCACCCAAAACACCTGAACCCACCCTCTGTGCCACCGCTAGTCACAGGTGTGACACCGCCCCAAGTTCCTGTGGGTGTCCAGAATGTCCGGGTGAAAGTCCGTTAGCCGCCAGTCCACTCCAAGAGTTCCACGGTCTGGAACCCTTGGCCTGGAGGTTAGCCACCGGTTTTTCTGGTAACTGGGCCTCGGCCAACTCTACCGCAGGCCCTTCCTCCAACCAACCTCTCCAGTGCGTTACAGTCCTGGTAGTGGGGTAACAAGAAGGTAGATGGGGGTTATTTACAAGGCCCAAAAAAGTTTTTGGGTGGCTTCGCCAGTCCTGAAATCATGGTCCATTGTTAACTTTAAATGGGGGAAAACATCAGACAACTGAAGAAGGGTAGCCGGAATCCGCTACCTACTCCATTCTCCACCAAGGGTCTCCAGTACCACCTCCACATGGCACACCGCTCCGGACCCCGATGGCTTCTTCACCTTCAACAGGCGGGATGAAGAAGTTCAACAAGAATACGAGTATTTGAAACATTAACTGTCCTGTCACCCTCCACCTGGGGATCCAGATGGCCTCCTCCACGGAACATGAGGATGTTCAACAAAAGTGCAGGTTGAAGCGTAACTTTCGGGTTCCGGTCCCTTTAAGGCCGGGTGCCTCCTGGGCACACTCCAGAAAAGTGCCCAGGCAGAACACAGCCCCGGCAAACTGGCACCACCACATCAATGGCGGCGGATGGGGGCTTCTCTTCTGCAGTGGACTCCGCCTCCACTTCGTACATTTCCAACGTACGGAGCGTCCGTGATGATAAGGACATCCTGTAGCCGTTCCCGCCAAATCGAGGGACCCATGCAGCCTCCGGGGTGCTGGTACCTGAATCACTTTCTTCGTACTCTGCTGATTCCGAGTCCTCACCGATCGGTTCATCCGGATCAGAGGCCGCCAGTGGGTCACCTTCATCCGAGGTCGCGGATTCCACTGCCGGTACCGCGGGTAGCATCTCAGCGGCCGCAGCTACTACGGGACGGGGAGGTAACATCACTGGGGTGACCGCCGGGACCGCAGGCTCTACCGCTCCTGCGACCGGAGCGGGGCCTGCTGCTTCTTCGTCACCCTGCACCGCCGTGGTAGCCACCGCTCCACCATCGCCATCAGGTGCCGACATCCTTCCTGTCTCTCCCCCTTGGTTTTCGACAGTAGTCTCGCGGGACCCACTGTCCTTTTCAACTTCCTGCTTTGAGAATCACCGGGTTCCGCCCGCGTTCTTAGAGGGCGGGGCTTCAACTTCGCGCCCTTTTCGTGGAAGAAGATGACGATGTTGTTGTTTTTGGCGCTAAGATGGCGGGCAAGATGGCGGCGGCTCAAAATTTGGCAACGGATCACGATCTACGATTCAAAAGAAGGCGCATGTCATCCAAGTCTATAGATGGGGTAGGAATCCTGTTTGTGATGCCAGGTTTAGGTTGTTGTGGGCGGGGGCCGCTGCCGCTTCTGGGGCCGCTCGGATCCGGGTTCGCTGCTGCAGCTCGAGTGGTGACCGGACCCGGGCTCGCACGGCCGTCCATCCTCACAACCGTCGGAAGGAGATATTTACAGGGGATTTGATGTGTCGGTGACTCCACCCGTGGGTTGCGGTGAGAGATGGTGACACCGCCGCTGCCTGGTGATGGGACGCCCGGGGCTGATGGAGTGGGGCAGCATGATGGGATCCCCTCCACGGGTATGGGAGGTGTAGTACCGGGGCCCGTTGTCGGTACACGGGAATAATGGCTGCTGGAGGTGGCGTGCCGGGTTGGACCGGGGATGAGTACACCTCACACTTCAGTAATCACACATAAGTCCAGTGGTAAACCAAGTTGCCGGTGGCCGGTCGCCTTTGGTATGTGTATTCGGGTCCCACACCCAGGTGTAGCAAACAGGGGTCCCTTTCTCCTGCACTCTGTGTTTGTCTCTTCTGTGGGACGACTCCACATGGAACAGGGAAGTCCACTCCCTGTACTGTGTATGTTTGGGAGCTGTGGCCCACGAAATCTGACCCTTGGGATTTCTGTGGGTTCTGACGGACACCCTATCCCCCGCGTTGGGCTTCCGTTTCACTCTCTGGGCTTCTAGAGAACAAGGTCTGAAATCTTGTCCTCTGCTGGTTGATTAACAAGGGGCATGCAACCTTCCTCGTCCTAGGGTCCAGGCACCCGGTCTGTTCACGGCCTCCGTACCGGATTCCCGCTGTCGGCACTGGCGGGCTACAACCCTGCCCCGGTCCACTTAAGGTCTCCCGCGACCGGATCTCCGTCGCCTGTGGCCCTGTTCACTGTCTGCCACCTAGCCGGGTAGTTTAGGGGCCCCTACCCCTGAATCCACTTCTCTGTCTGACTTCAACTTCAACTCCACTCAACTCTCAGATCCAACTGTCAGGTTCAACTGTCCAAACTTATCTCTACTTCCAAACTGATGTGTTCCCACCCCTGACACCTCAGGACCCCTAGGTGGGCGTTCTCATCCACCTGATCTCGCCCACTGGTGTGTCCTTATTATCATGAGGGGGTGGCTAGGCTTTAATGGCTGTGTGTTGTACCTGGGTGTGGGGTTTTGGTGGTATCAAGGAGGGTGGACTACTATTGTGACTACCTGGTTTTGCCAGGGCGTCACAAATACATGGAGTGCGGGTAGAAGCACAGGGACCTGAAAACTAGCTTGAGCAAACTAACTACAGGGACACATTGAACAGGCACCTCCCAATGTGGTAGGGTGCCTTATATACACTGTGCCTCTAAGCCAAAGGCTAGGAGGCACGTCTGTGTTAGGTCACGCTGGCTTCAAGAGAAGGGAGAGCAGTGCACCCTAAGCGTGCTCCCAAGAGCCCTGATGTGTATGCGCAGGCCTCAGGAGCGAGAGGACGGGACAGGCACAGTGAAGGATGAAGGGCCGGCCGTGATAGACCGTCAAAGTGTGGGGGCGCTGATGTAGACCCATTTGAGGACCAGGGACCGTAGGAGAGACCAGTGGCTGCGGGAGCTGGGGAATGACGGCACAGGAGCGTCGGCACCAACGTTGTAACATGCACTAGAGGATAGTGGTAAAACATTTCTATCCTATGGTCCAAGTATAGACTATGATGCACGGACTGGCTATGGGTCTCCTGACCCCCAACTTGACAGCTTCATATCTGCCTATCCTGCTGTCAAGTTCAGGTCAGAAAACCCGCAGCCTGTCCTCCGACTGTGATACACGGTCATCTGAATTTGGCTTTATGTAGAGACCATTGACTCTATAAGAATAAGGAATAACAAACAGTTCGGACACATCAAGGTCACCATGAGTGCTTTAATGGGCCAGTTCAGTTTCCATTAAATCAGCAGCTGACATCTGTCTTCCACATGGAGCGTTCTTCATTCCTTCCACTTACACACTATTTGGAGAGAAAACACAGAAGAAAAGGCTAAAGAACATTGATGAAAAGTTGATAGATGCAGAGGAAGGCTGAAAAGGAGACACTGTGGGGCTATTGCCCTCTGGGCCATTTTATACTTTTTCAGATGGGCAAAAAAACACATTAATTCAGGGCTAATTTGACTACATGTGCAACATTTATAGGGGCCCAGAGGGTAAACATCCCACAACTTCCAGAAGGGTCCATATAATACCACATGGGTCCCTCTATGGTCCGTAGTCACCTCTTCATGGATTCAAGTGTCATGACTGTAGAAGGTCTCCGATGGGGTTAAGTCTTGTGGGAGGGGCTTGCTCAGTGGTGCCTTGTTCCAGGACTCACACCGCTTTATTATGGTGTGGGCTCCACCGGAATGCCGCCAGTAATATTTCCGGCTCTGCTGCGTGCAACTGTTCCTGTCCTCTGTTCTAGTCCTGCTATCCAGGTCCATTCCTCCTGCCTGACCTGACCTCTCTCTTTCCTGCCCACCTGACCTCCGCCCCCCCTGCACGACCTGACCTCCATTCCTCCTGCCCAACCAGACCTCTGTACCTCCATGTTCTCCTGTCTCTGGTCCTGTTCCATGTCTTCTCCTTTTCCCTCTCCAGTGTTTACTTGTCCTCCTGGCATCTGACCTCGGCTCTGTTGTCTGACTTTGGCTTGATTACTCTTCTGTACAGACATGTAATCCTGGCATAGACTTTGGCTGATTGGCCATCCCTGCCTTGTTAGCGACCTCTAGTGCGTCTCTGCATTAGTGCACTCAGGAGTCTATCTCTACCTGAGTCCCAACGACCCCTAGTGGAAGCTTGACCAGACGTTCTTGGTCTGTAAGCATTTTGAGATATAGGAGTAACGAAGGAGAAAGTCATAAAGTTTCGGGCTTTTATCGAGGAGCTCCACTAGACTTCATTGATGTTCTCACATTCAGATCACTTTGTAGTGTAAATGAGACATTTCAGGCTCCAACCATATTTTAAGGTCAGGCTTGTTTACTCCTAGCATCGTAAAAAATAATTTCTGTGAACTCTAGTAGGGGTCATGAATTTGGGGGCCAGCCAGCAAGGATTTATCCAGTCTTTTGTAATTGGTGAAAGGGGCCATCAGACTTTATGCCACTAGATACCCTCAAATATCCAGGTCTTCATTATGTGAAAGACTAGACAAAGCCTAAATGACCCGTAGAATACTAAGTAGGCAAGTAAAATTACAAATCGATCTTAATAGATAAAGGTGCATAGACTACCACGGGTGTGTCATGGCTGATAGTCCTGTGGTTTCTGGCCATAGAAGGTCACAGCGTTTGGCTGCACAGAACGCTCCCTGACTTCCCATTGTTCCTGTTGTCAGTATTCATTGGTATAGGCTTTCCTGCTAGATTCAGCTCTCTCCCCTTTGGACCCAGGAGTAGCTCGCCTTCGATCCAGCTGCTGATCATCAGCATTCTCTTGGTGCTTAAATACCCCTTCCTTCCTGGGACTGGTGCTGGTGATATTTTTAAGTCCTTCAAGCCTTGGTTGCAAGCAGGTGGCTTGAACTCCATCTATGCTGAACTTCTACCTGAGTCATCTGTGGATAACTAGATCATGCTTTTCCCTCTGTGTGTCCTCCTCGTGTTTTCTATAGTTGTTTAGTGGGGTTGACGAAGAGTTTATCCCACCCGTTCCCTATTTAGGGCCCAACACTAGGGATACCTAGGGTCAGGTATCCGGCTCGGGGCATAGGTGCGGAAACTATCTAGGGTGGTGAGGGACTCTAGCGACCAACAGTAGGTTTGGTCAGGGGTCACCATCTTCCAGTTCCCTAGACACAGGGTTTCCCTTCCCTTCTCTTTCGCCATGTGCTTGGTACTTCCCTATACCTAGCGTGACATAAAGATTAATATGGGAATAACATCCAAAAATGTTAGAATGCAAAATTATAGGGTCCCAAAGAAAGACAGCTCCCAAAGAAAGCAGTCAGCCCCCCCAAAAAATTGCACTCACCAGACCCCGAACAACTACAGCTGGCAATTGTCGATGGTGGATGGGCTCTTCCACAGAGATCTGCGTCCCTGTCAGTCCCTCGCCATTCCGCTCTCACACACATATCGAGTCCCAGTATACCTCTGTTCTCGCTAACTCTGAGCGAGTGATACTGCTCCCGATCAGCGGCAGGGGAAGCGACTGCTGTGGATCAAAGGGGGACCTGACAGTGATGCAGATCTGTATGTGAGAGCCCATTCACTTGCCAACTCTACATGTCTGGGGTCTGGTAAGGTCGATTCTCCTGTGGGGGTCTGACATCTTTTTGGGGGTAAATGTAGCTTTGTTTCCCCAGAAAATAAGACCTACCCCGAAAATAAGAACAAGCACATTTTTCGGGACAGAAAATATTAGATACTGTCTTATTTTCGGTGAAAATATGGCACTTATTTTGTGCTCACAGACTCCCTGAAGTACCCAATTATAGGACATTTTTAGCACAATCCAGTAGCTGATTAGTGTACATTTCTATGAGATAGCCTCCATTAACAGCCCTAGTGGGCAACTGTTTATATGTGAGGCCCATCCTCCATACAAATCAAGAATGTCTCCTGCGGGAACCTTTAGGGGTAATGTAAGGAACTGATCACAAAGGTGTAACCGCAATGTGGAACTTTCACAGTATAATGATTGTCCCAGAAGGAGATAGTCTTATTCATGGTCCTGGAGGCCATTGTTAGTCAAATGTTGAGATGTGAGGCCTATTGTCCAAATAAATCCCCTTTTTCCCCCCTTACAATCTCTCCTTGAGGGTAGGAGGGGTAATTCATGAACCTGACCAACCCTAACCTGTGCCTGATAAATAACTCACTGTAAAATGGCCACTATTTTTTTTGTTTACTTATATAGCACCAGCATATTCCATGGTATTGTACAGACATCTCTATCACTGTCCCCATTGAGGGTCACAATCTACATTCCATAGCCATGTGTCACTGGGGTGCGGGAGGAAACCGGAGACCCCGGAGGAAACCCACACAAACACGGGGAGAACATACAAACTCCTGGCAGATGTTGTCCTTTCTTATGAGATATTCTTCATTCATGGTCCTGGTTGGCATTGTTAGCTGAGTGTCCCATCTGAAGCCCGTTGGCCATACGACTTGCTCTTTCCCCCACTAAACCCTACTGTTTGTGACATACAATGAAAATGACTGTCCTATGGAATAGTTTTCATTCATGGTCCTGGTGGGCCAAGTGTCGCCATGTGAGGTCCATTTTCCATACAAAGCACTGTTTTTCCCCAATCTTTTGGGAAGGAGTGAGTAATGGTAATTTAACCCTGCTAACCACAAAGGTGCTTGAGATACAAACCTCCCAGTAAAATCAAATCCATGGTGGATCATTCGCAGGCTGAACTGGAGCTTGAATCCATGACACTCACAGTCCTCACTACCTAATTGTGCATTTTAGGCATATAAGAAGTCAAAGAGCAATTCTCCCCATTTTCATAAGCCCTTGTGATACCTCATGTTAACTCTCCCAAACTTTAGTGAGTACTCGTGATACCTTGTGGACTCTCCACCACTTTAATGAGTCCTTGTGGTATATCATGGACTCACCCCTACTTGCATGAGTCCTCATGATACATCTTGGACTCTCCTCCACTCCTTGTGATACCTTGTTGAGTGTTTCCCCACTTTAGAGAGTCCTGATATCTTGAGGACTCTCCCCCACGTTCATGAGTTCTAGTAACATTTCGTGAACTATCCCTCCCTTTCATGGGTCCTAGTGATACCTTGTTGACTCTCCCCCGCTTTCATGAGTCTTCGTGATATATTATGGACTCTCCCTCACCTTCATGAGTCCTCATGATACTTTGTGGACTTTCCCCCACTTTCATGCATCCTTGTGATATTTTGTGGATTTTCCTTCACTTTCATGAGTCGTCATGATACCTCGTGGACTCTCCCCCACCTTCATTAGTCCTCATGATACTTTGTGGACACTCCACCACATTCATGCTTTCTTGTGATAGATACCTTGTTGACGCCCTCACTTGCATGATTTCTCGTGATACCTCATGGACTCTCCCCCACCTTCATACGTCTTGTGATAGATACCTCGTTGACTCTACCCCACTTGCATGTGTCTTTGTGATACCTCATGGACTGTCCCCCAGTTTTACGAGTCCTTGTGATATTTTGTTGACTCACCCCCACTTTCAAGAGTCTTTGTGATACCTCACTGACTCTCCCCCACTTCCACAAGTATTTGTGATTCCTCATTGTCTCTCCCCCACTTTCATGAGTCTTTATGATACCTCACTCACTCTCCCCCACTTGCATGAGTTTTTGGGATTCCTCGTTGACTCTCCCCACCTTTTTTGAGTCTTTGTGATTCCTTGTTGACTCTCCATCACTTCCATGAGTCTTTATGATGCCTACTGACTCTCCCCCACTTCCATGAGTCTTTGTGATACCTCACTCACTCTCCCCCACTTCCATGAGGGTTTGTGATACTCGTGGAATCTTCACCACTTACATCCTAATGATATCTCATGGACTCTCCCCTACTTTCATGATGTTTTGTGATTCCTCGTTGACTCTCCCCCACTTACATAACTTCTTGTGATACCTTATGGACTCTCCCCCAGTTTCATGCGTCCTTGTGATAGATACATTGTTGACTCTCCCCCACTTGCATGGGTTCTCGTGATACCTCATGGACTGTCCCCTAGTTTCATGGGTCTTTGTGATGTCTTGTTGACTCTTCACAACTTTCAAGAGTCCTCATGATACCTCACTGACTCTCCCACACTTCCATGAGTCTTTGTGATACCTTGTTGACTCTTCCTCACTTTCAAAAGTCCTTGTAAAACCTTGAGAACTCTTCCCCACTTGCATGAGTCCTCGTAATATCTCATGGACTCTCCCCCACTTTCATGAGTCTTTGTGATTCCTCGTTGATTCTGCCCCACTTTCATCTGTCTTTGTGATACCTCACTGACTCTCCCACACTTCCATGAGTCTTTGTGATACCTTGCTCACTCTACCCCACTTCCATGGGTTTTTGTGATACCTCGCTCACTGTCCCCCACTTCCATGAGTCTTTGTGATACCTTGTTGACTCTCCCCCTCTTCTATGAGTCTTTATGATACCACACTGACTCTCTCCCACTTTCATGAGCCTTTGTGATTCCTTGATGACACTCTTCCACTTTCATGAGTCTTTGCGATTCCTTGTTGACTCTTCCCCACTCCCATAAATCTTTGTGATTCCTCATTGACTCTCCCCCACTTTTATGAGTCTTTGTGATACCTCATTGACTCTCCCCCACTTCCATGAGTCTTTGTGATAACTTGTTGACTCTCCCCACTTCTATGAGTCTTTGTGATACCTCGCTGCTTCTCCCCCACTTTCATGAGTCTTTGTGATACCTCACTGACTCTCCCATGCTTTCATGATTGTTTGTGATTCCTCGTTGACTCTCCCCCACTTCCATGAGTCTTTGTGATACCTTGTTGACTCTCCCCACTTCTATGAGTCTTTGTGATACCTCCCTGCTTCTCCCCCACTTTCATGAGTCTTTGTGATACCTCACTGACTCTCCCATGCTTTCATGATTGTTTGTGATTCCTCGTTGACTCTCCCCCACTTCCATGAGTCTTTGTGATACCTCGCTGCCTCTCCCCCACTTCCATGAGTCTTTGTGATACCTCGTTGACTCTCCCCCACTTTCATGAGTCTTTGTGATTCCTCGTTGACTCTACCCCACTTCCATGAGTCTTTGTGATACCTCGCTGCCTCTCACCACTTCCATGAGTCTTTTTGATTCCTCGTTGACACTCCCCCACTTTCATGAGTCTTTGTGATTCCTCGTTGACTCTACCCCACTTTCATGAGTCTTTGTGATTCCTTGTTGACTCTCCCCCACTTCCATGAGTCTTTGTGACACCTCGCTGCCTCTCCCCCACTTTCATGAGTCTTTGTGATACCTCACTGAATCCCCCCATTTCCATAAGTCTTGAATCTTACCGACTTCCATGAGTCTTTGTGATTCCTTGTTGACTCTCCCCACTTCTATGAGTCTTTGTGATACCTCGCTGCTTCTCCCCCACTTTCATGAGTCTTTGTGATACCTCACTGACTCTCCCATGCTTTCATGATTGTTTGTGATTCCTCGTTGACTCTCCCCCACTTCCATGAGTCTTTGTGATACCTCGCTGCCTCTCCCCCACTTCCATGAGTCTTTGTGATACCTCGTTGACTCTCCCCCACTTTCATGAGTCTTTGTGATTCCTCGTTGACTCTACCCCACTTTCATGAGTCTTTGTGATTCCTTGTTGACTCTCCCCCACTTCCATGAGTCTTTGTGACACCTCGCTGCCTCTCCCCCACTTCTATGAGTCTTTGTGATACCTCAGAGTCTCCCCCACTTCTATGAGTCTTTGTGATACCTCAGAGTCTCCCCCACTTCTATAAGTCTTTGTGATACCTCAGAGTCTCCCCCACTTCCATGAGTCTTTGTGATACCTCGCTGCCTCTCCCCCACTTCCATGAGTCTTTGTGATACCTCGTTGACTCTCCCCCACTTTCATGAGTCTTTGTGATTCCTCGTTGACTCTACCCCACTTCCATGAGTCTTTGTGATACCTCGCTGCCTCTCACCACTTCCATGAGTCTTTTTGATTCCTCGTTGACTCTCCTCCACTTCCATGAGTCTTTGTGATACCTCGCTGCCTCTCCCCCACTTCTATGAGTCTTTGTGATTCCTCGTTGACTCTCCCTCACTTCCATTTTGTCTTTGTGACACCTTGCTGCCTCTCCCCCACTTCTATGAGTCTTTGTGACACCTTGCTGCCTCTCCCCCACTTCCATGAGTCTTTGTGACACCTCAGAGTCTCCCCCACTTCCATGAGTCTTTGTGATACCTTGCTGCCTCTCCCCCACTTCCATGAGTCTTTGTGATACCTCGCTGCCTCTCCCCCACTTCCATGAGTCTTTATGATACCTCGCTGCCTCTCCCCCACTTCCATGAGTCTTTGTGATATCTCGCTGCCTCTCCCATGCTTTCATGATTGTTTGTGATTCCTCGTTGACTCTCCCCCACTTCCATGAGTCTTTGTGATACCTCGCTGTCTCTCCCCACTTTCATGAGTCTTTGTGATACCTCACTGAATCCCCCCATTTCCATAAGTCTTGAATCTCCCTCACTTCCATGAGTCTTTGTGATTCCTTGTTGACTCTTCCCCACTTCCATGGATCTTTGTGATTCCTTGTTGACTCTCCCCCACTTCCATGATTCTTTGTGACACCTCGCTGCCTCTCCCCCACACCCATGAGTCTTTGTGATACCTTGCTGACTCTCCCGCACTTCCATGAGTCTTTGTGATACCTCGCTGCCTCTCCCGCACTTCCATGAGTCTTTGTGATACCTCAGAGTCTCCCCCACTTCTATGAGTCTTTGTGATACCTCAGAGTCTCCCCCACTTACATGAGTCTTTGTGATTCCTCGTTGACTCTCCCTCACTTCCATGAGTCTTTGTGATACCTTGCTGCCTCTCCCCCACTTCCATGAGTGTTTGTGATTCCTCGTTGACTCTCCCCCACTTCCATGAGTGTTTGTGACACCTCGCTGCCTCTCCCCCACTTTCATGAGTCATTGTGACACCTCGTTGACTCTCCCCCACTTTCATGAGTCATTGTGACACCTTGCTGCCTCTCACCCACTTCCATGAGTCTTTGTGACACCTTGCTGCCTCTCCCCCACTTCCATGAGTCTTTGTGACACCTCGTTGACTATCCCCCACTTCCATGAGTCTTTGTGATACCTCGCTGCCTCTCCCCCACTTCCATGAGTCTTTGTGATACCTTGCTGCCTCTCCCCCACTTCCATGAGTCTTCGTGATACCTTGTTGACTCTCCCCCACTTCCATGAGTCTTCGTGATTTCTCGTTGACTCTCCCCCACTTCCATGAGTCTTTGTGATACCTCGCTGCCTCTCCCCCACTTCCATGAGTCTTTGTGATACCTTGCTGCCTCTCCCCCACTTCCATGAGTCTTCGTGATACCTCGTTGACTCTCCCTCACTTCCATGAGTCTTTGTGATTTCTCGTTGACTCTCCCTCACTTCCATGAGTCTTCGTGATTCCTCGTAGACTCTCCCCCACTTCCATGAGTCTTCGTGATTCCTCGCTGCCTCTCCCCCACTTCCATGAGTCTTTGTGACACCTCGCTGCCTCTCCCCCACTTTCATGAGTCTTCGTGATTCCTCGCTGCCTCTCCCCCACTTTCATGAGTCTTCGTGATTCCTCGCTGCCTCTCCCCCACTTTCATGAGTCTTCGTGATTCCTCGTTGACTCTCCCTCACTTCCATGAGTCTTTGTGATACCTTGCTGCCTCTCCCCCACTTCCATGAGTCTTTGTGACACCTCGCTGCCTCTCCCCCACTTCCATGAGTCTTTGTGATTCCTTGTTGACTCTCCCTCACTTCCATGAGTCTTCGTGATTCCTTGCTGCCTCTCCCCCACTTCCATGAGTCTTTGTGACACCTCGCTGCCTCTCCCCCACTTTCATGAGTCCTCTCGATACCTCATGTGCACGATACAGCTGGTAAGCCCGGTAGACCATCAACTAGAGAAAGTTAATAAGTGACTGCCGCCTGCCTCACACTTTCCCAACTCTCCCGACACCCTACGTAGCCATCTATATTTCATGTAACCCCGCGTACGAATCCTCTCTACCCATTTTCACACTTCTTCATAAGCGCCTCGGGCTGAACAATTAGCCGAGCTCTTCGGAAGCGACTGGATGGAAATGTGTAAATGAATTATACGTATAGGGCTGTCATCAGCGGGGCGAGCGGTTAACGGGAGAAACAAGAGGAATAATGATCAGATCTGTCCTCGTCTTGTTTTTTTTTCTTTTTCGCACCCCCGGTATAAGAAATGTCGAGACAGAACAATTCGCTCACATCAAACCCCGGTTTTCTTTTGAAAGAGCTCTTGCGCGGAGCAGGCGCACGCCCCCCCCTCGCGCTCTTCATTGAGTGTAACTTGATATTTTTTTCTGTCCCCAGAGGGTTTTTTCCATTACACAGACACTGCAGAATGGTTTGGCTCTCCCTGCTCCGCTTGCCCCCTCCTTTCGCTTCCCCATCCCTCCCCTTGGCAAGCTTTTCCAGAGGCACATTGTGCAAATGTAACCTTTCGGCAGGCCCCGCCTCCGTCAGGAAGCCAGCAGGGAGGGGTGCAGGGAGGGGTGCAGGAGGCCTGCAGACGGCTGCGAGCGTTAATCAGAGCAGCCTGACAGCACCGATCCTGGAGAACACATTTTCCCTTTTCAGCTGATGATTTTTTTTTTTCCGCCTTCGTCTTTGTTATTCATTTTCTCTTCCACCACTTGCCTCGTCCATGCATCTGTCCGTAGCGCTCCTCCTCTGCCCATCCATTATCCTTTGCCCTTGTCAGGCGTCTTATTACGCTCCGTGCCCGCATCTGATTTTCTATATTACGCATTACTCTGCTTCGCTTCTCCGGTGCCTCCGCTTCCCCAGTGCCTTCGCTTCTCCGATGCCTCCGCTCCTCCGGTGCCTCCGCTTCTCCGGTGCCTCTGCTTCCCCAGTGCCTTCGCTTCTCCGATGCCTCCGCTCCTCCGGTGCCTCCGCTTCTCCGATGCCTCCGCTTCCCCAGTGCCTCCGCTTCCCCGGTGCCTCCGCTTCCCCAGTGCCTCCGCTTCCCCATTGCCTCCGCTTCTCCAGTGCCTCCGCTTCTCCGGTGCCTCCGCTTCCCCAATGTCTCCGCTTCTCCGGTGCCTCCGCTTCTCCGGTGCCTCCGCTTCCCCTGTGCCTCTGCTTCTCCAATGCCTCCACTTCCCCAGTGCCTCCGCTTCCCCGGTGCCTCTGCTTCCCCTGTGCCTCTGCTTCTCCAATGCCTCCGCTTCCCCGGTGCCTCTGCTTCCCCGGTGCCTCTGCTTCTCCGGTGCCTCTGCTTCCCCGGTGCCTCTGCTTCCCCGGTGCCTCTGCTTCTCCGGTGCCTCTGCTTCTTCGGTGCCTCCGCTTCTCCGGTGCCTCCGCTTCAATAGTGCCTCCGCTTCCCCAGTGCCTCCGCTTCCCCGGTGCATCTGCTTCTCCGGTGCCTCCGCTTCCCCGGTGCCTCCGCTTCCCCGGTGCCTCAGCTTCTCCGGTGCCTCAGCTTCTCCGGTGCCTCCGGTGCCTCTGCTTCTCCGGTGCCTCCGCTTCTCCGGTGCCTCTGCTTCTCCAGTGCCTCCGCTTCCCCAGTGCCTCCGCTTCTCCAGTGCCTCTGCTTCCCCATTGCCTCCGCTTCCCCGGTGCCTCCGCTTCTCCGATGCCTCCGCTTCTCCAGCGTCTCTGCTTCTCCAGTGCCTCCGCTTCCCCAGTGCCTCCGCTTCCCCGGTGCCTCCGCTTCCCCGGTGCCTCCACTTCTCCGGTGCGTCTGCTTCTCCGATGCCTCCGCTTCTCCAGTGTCTCTGCTTTTCCAGTGCCTCCGCTTCCCCAGTGCCTCCGCTTCCCCGGTGCCTCCGCTTCCCCGGTGCCTCCGCTTCTCCGGTGCGTCTGCTTCTCCGGTGCCTCCGCTTCCCCGGTGCCTCCGCTTCCCCGGTGCCTCAGCTTCTCCGGTGCCTCCGGTGCCTCTGCTTCTAAGGTGCCTCCGGTGCCTCTGCTTCTCCAGTGCCTCTGCTTGCCCAGTGCCTCCGCTTCTCCAGTGCCTCTGCTTCCCCATTGCCTCCGCTTCCCCGGTGCCTCCGCTTCTCCGATGCCTCCGCTTCTCCAGTGTCTCTGCTTCTCCAGTGTCTCTGCTTCCCCAGTGCCTCCGCTTCTCCGGTGCCTCCGCTTCACCGATGCCTTTGCTTCTCCGGTGCCTCCGCTTCTCCGGTGCCTCTGCTTCCCCAGTGCCTCCGCTTCCCCAGTGCCTCCGCTTCTCCGGTGCCTCTGGTGCCTCCGCTTCCCCGGTGCCTCCGCTTCTCCGGTGCATCTGCTTCTCCGATGCCTCCGCTTCCCCGGTGCCTCAGCTTCTCCGGTGTCTCCGGTGCCTCCGCTTCTCCGGTGCCTCCGCTTCTCCGGTGCCTCTGCTTCTCCAGTGCCTCCGCTTCTCCAGTGCCTCCGCTTCTCCGGTGCCTCTGGTGCCTCCGCTTTCCCGGTGCCTCCGCTTCCCCGGTGCCTTTGCTTCTCCAGTGCGTCTGCTTCTCCGGTGCCTCCGCTTCCCCGGTGCCTCCGCTTCCCCGGTGCCTCCGCTTCTCCGGTGCCTCTGCTTCTCCGATGCCTCCGCTTCCCCGGTGCCCCCGCTTCTCCGGTGCCTCCGCTTCTCCAATGCCTCCGCTTCCCCGGTGCCTCCACTTCTCCGATGCCTCTGCTTCTCCAGTGCCTCCGCTTCTCCGGTGCCTCTGCTTCTCCAGTGCCCCCGCTTCTCTGGTGCCTTCGCTTCTCCGGTGCCTCTGCTTCCCCGGTGTCTCCGCTTCCCCGCTGCCTTCACTTCTCTGGTGCCTCCGCTTCTCCGATGCCTCCGCTTCTCCGGTGCCTCCGCTTCTCCGGTGCCTCTGCTTCTCCAGTGCTTCCGCTTCTCCGGTGCCTCCGCTTCTCCAGTGCTTCCGCTTCTCCGGTGCCTCCGCTTCTCCAGTGCTTCCGCTTCTCCGGTGCCTCCGCTTCTCCAGTGCTTCCGCTTCTCCGATGGCTCCGCTTCTCCAGTGCTTCCGCTTCCCCGCTGCCTTTGCTTCTCCGGTGCCTTCGCTTCTCCGGTGCCTCCGCTTCTCCGGTGCCTCCGCTTCTCCGATGCCTCCGCTTCTCCGGTGCCTCCGCTTCTCCAGTGCTTCCGCTTCTCCGGTGCCTCTGCTTCTCCAGTGCTTCCGCTTCTCCAGTGCTTC